>NW_007084489.1:0-714 GCF_000164805.1 Carlito syrichta
GAAACACTTTCAGTCATAAAAAAGACTGAAGTCCTGTCATCTCCAGTAACATGAATGAAACTGGAGGACATATCATGCGAAATCAGTTACGCGGAGAAAAGTAAAGACTATATTTCCACTTGTAAATAATTGGAAGATGGTATTTTAAATGTTTCTAACACAAATAAATTATAAATAAGTTTATGGATATATTAATGACTTTGATGTATTTATTACTCGTTGTGCACACATATTGAAATATCAGTATGTACCTCCACAAATGTGTAAAATTATTGTATCAATTAAAACATGATAATGAAAAAGTGATTAGAAAAACATTTAACTGGATGGTAATTTTAACAGTGGCAATTTTAAAAAGTTCATATTACACAATGCAGTCTACCAATTCAGTTCAATCTTTATCAAATTTCCAATGTCATTCTTCACAAAAATATTTTTAAAAATTCTAAAATTTATATGGGAACACAACATACCCTGAATAATCCAATAAATCTTGATCAAAAAGAAAAAAATGGAAAGAATCACACTACTAAAATTTTAAATATATTACAAGGCTACAGTAATCAAAGCAGTTTGGCACTGGCATCAGAACAGACACGTTGACTAATATAATACAGATTTTAGCAAGAGACCCACACATCTAAACTCAATTTTTGAAAGGAAGCCATAATGAATAACCTCGTAAATAGCTGGTGTTGAGAAAAGTTGATATCC
>NW_007084490.1:0-841 GCF_000164805.1 Carlito syrichta
TTCCATTATGTACTTATAGAGACTGTACCTGCAGAGGCCTTTGGTGGTCAAATGGAATTTTGTGTCATGTGCATATCACAGCTGTTGGTATTGTCCTTTAAGCTTTGTCCATTCTTATTTTTCTATATCCTGAGAAAACTTTTAAGAATCTGAGACTTTAAGACTCCTTTTTCCTTCAAGACCAGATGTTTGTGAAAATTCATCCATGCTAAATTCAGATAAGTTGAAGAAACATTTACTGGGCATCTGTGAAGCAGGATAAGATTAGTAATTGAGTGTGGGGAATGGAAACGAAGCAAGCAAGGAATGCAGAGAAGGTGCATTACAGGCAAATTGAACTCTAGAGCATGCCCTATTGTGTACTTGTGTGTACACAGAAAAAAGAGCTTATACAGGCACTTCTGACTGGAGCCTGTGTTCTGCATTATTATTCCCCTCTCCCCATCTAAAGAAAGAATTTTTGAAATGCGGTATGATCTGATATAAAGTCAACTGAAGGCTCTCAGTGCTTGGTAGATGTCATCTATCTAATATTTTCCAAGCCTTCATTTGTTTACCTGAACTTTACTGCATTTGTGGTTGGAAATGCTTTTCTCCATTTATGCACATGTGGGTGTTCAAATCCTACCCATTCTTCAAATGTCACCTGAAAGGACCTCTCTTTAGTAAAATATTTTTAGTTTCCTAGCAAAGAGTTATTGTTCTTAATAATTTTTATATAATTTTACTTGTACACTTCTTATTAAGGGTATCACTTTATTCTAAAAATATTCCTATAATTGTAAATATATAAAATTGATTTACCTATTCTCTTTCTCGACAAAAACATTTGTTGAGAAAA
>NW_007084491.1:0-735 GCF_000164805.1 Carlito syrichta
GCTGAGGATTGTTCTGGCTATTCTTGGACGTTTGTGTTTCCATATGAATTCCTGTGTTGTTTTTTCTAGGTCTGAGAAGAATGCTGTTGGTAATTTAATGGGTATTGCATTGAATTTGTAGATTGCCTTAGGTAAGATGGACATCTTCACAATGTTGATTCTTCCGATCCATGAGCATGGGATATTTTTCCACTTGTTCGTGTCAGTTTTGATTTCTTTGAACAGTGTTTTATAATTTTCATTGTAAAGGTCTTTCACGTCTCTGGTTAGGAAGATGCCAAGGTATTTCATTTTTTTTGTGGCTATTGTGAATGGAATTGTGTTTTTTATTTGGGTTTCTGTTTGTTTATTATTGGTGTAGAGAAATGCAATTGTCTTTTGTACATTTGTTTTGTATCCTGAGACTTTGCCAAAGGTCTTTATCAATGTAAGGAGACTTTTGACAGATTCTCTTGGGTTTTCAAGGTACACAATCATATCATCTGCATAGAGAGATAACTTGACTTCCTCTTTTCCTATTTGAATACCTCTGATTGCCTCCTCTTCTCTGATTGCTCTTGCCAGGACTTCCAATACTATGTTGAACAGGAGGGGTGAGAGTGGGCATCCTTGTCTAGTTCCAGTTTTCAAGGGAATTGGCTCCAATTTTTGTCCATTTATGAGTATGCTGGCTGTGGTTTCTTGTAGATGTCTTTTATTATTTTGAGGTATGTTCCTCATATGCCTAGATGATCA
>NW_007084492.1:0-863 GCF_000164805.1 Carlito syrichta
GGGGGCTCAGGCAATCTTCTCACCTCTGCCTCCCTGAGTGCTGGGATTATAGGCGTGAACACAGCGCCCATCCTTATTTAACTCTTTACTTGCCTGCCATAATCTTACAGCATTGAACTGTCTCTCCTCTTTCCTTTCCAAGCTAAAAAGTCTGCAGGTCTTTATCTTTGCATATTATCCTAGACTCCAGTGTTCAGCCTGGTGTGCACAAGAGACACCATTTGATGTGTCATCTTAGTTCAGTCGTGATCCAATGTCATCTGACTCACGATGGATCACATTAAAGTGAGTGAAACTGTCAGATTCTAATGTAGCTTAATTAAAGCTACCTTCATTAAGGGCATGAGAGGGAAGGGAGCCCTTTAAAAGTGACTTTAATTGCTGTTGCCAACTGCAGACTTCTTATGTTTTCCACATTTAATTACATCCTGGGTTTCTAGCACGACTTTCATTCAGGAATCCTGAGGAACAGACGAGTTCTCTGTACCCTCTTGCCACAGCAGGTGCCATGGTCTTGTCTAGAGTAACGCAGGAGACACAGCCCATGGATTGACATGATACTACATGGAAACACCACGTGCGGTGATAGGACTTCATCAATATGGCCAGGAAGACCCAAGGTGAGACAACCTGCCTCCCTGTACATCCTGCAAGCACAAGTGGGTCCTGGGCTCCTAACAGACACTCCTCTCCTCCTATGTTCCCCTCCTCTTTCTCTGCATCGGACCCTTCTTGGGGAGGCTCTGCCCACATATGGCATGAAGACCACAGTCTTGAGCCTTTGACCAACCACTTTTCCAACTGCAGAAGTGAAAGCTTTCCTGTGGTGTTGCCAACTAACCCTGAGGCTAGCTGCATCCCCA
>NW_007084493.1:0-470 GCF_000164805.1 Carlito syrichta
AAGTCAGCAAGGAGATCCAGAAAATCAATGTGACTCTGGACCAAATGGACTTAACTGATACGTACAGAACACTCCATCCAAAGACCACAGAATACACATTCTACTCTTCACCGCATGGAATGTATTCTAAGATCGACCACATAACTGGCCATAAATCAAGCATAAGCAAATTTAAAAGGACCGAAATTCTACCATGCACCTTCTTGGATGACAGTGGAATAAAAATAAACATTAACACCAACAAGGTGCCCCCAAAACCCACAAAGACATGGACACTAAACAGCATGATGCTAAACAACTCCTGGGTCAATGATGAAATCAAAACAGAGATCAAAATATACCTGGAAACAAATGAAAATGAAGAAACATCTTACCAAAATTTCTGGGACACCTTAAAAGCTGTAGTAACAGGGGAATTTATATCCCTACAAACACACATGCAGAAAATGGAAGGAACACAAATTAACAGT
>NW_007084494.1:0-910 GCF_000164805.1 Carlito syrichta
CATTGATGCGTCTGATGACGAGCTGGCGAATTCCAGGGGTTGCTTTGTGTTCCACTCAGGCCCAATAACCCAATGACTCTGTGTCCGCACTCCCTTTTCGGAGGTGGGGGGAGGGCACGGGTGTTGTCGTCATTGGTCTGGAGGAAAAAACCGGGCAGTGGAGGGGAGCTGGTGGGGGCAGCAGCAGAATGGGATCCCTGGCCTCCACTCTGACAGCTCAGGAGCTGCTGAGCTCGGCCCCCCTCACAATACATTTTAATATAACGGAAAATGAACGGCCGCGTGTAAAATCGGGCGCGCAAACTCCCTGCTGACCCTTGCCCCGGCCACGCCCTAAACCGTCAAGAGACATTTCACATCACGCTCCAATGCCGCCGCCTCCCCCAAATGCATGGGATCCTGTCCACCCAGTGCAGGCGGGGCCTGCTGTTTCCCTCTGTCCTGCCTTGGCATTTGTAACTTCTGCTCGAACCCACGTGACAACTCAACCGCTCTGTACTGTACACTCTCATTCACACACTCACACACACACTCCAACTACTCTGCTCAGCTGGACTCTCAGAACCCTGCTGAGGCTGGGCTGGGTGGCATCCCAGTGTATTGTTGAAAGGGTACTCAGTAAGCCTCTTCTGATGCACAACCAATAATGGACATGCAACTTTACACAACTTTGGCCACCTGCCAAACCTTAAACAATGTAAGACCAAAGAGCCATACCATAGAAAAATGCACGCCATACCCTAACACTAATTATTTTGAAATTGGGTGGAATCATTCTGAAGAATAAAACATTGCATGTATGCAAATAGCTGACTGTTGATCCTTACATATTTTTAATATTACAATTTCCAGGGTTTGGAATTCATGAAAATTAGACTGCTGTCCTTATTAACAAACTGCGAAAAAATGG
>NW_007084495.1:0-1193 GCF_000164805.1 Carlito syrichta
TAAAAATAAATAAATAAATATAGTAAAAATAAAAAATAGTTTCTCAATATAATCAGTGAAATATTTACCTACACTTTCACAGAGCAAACTACTTAGAAGAGGTTTACAAAACCCTAAGTATACCATGTAACAAAAATAAATCAAAACACTCATTTATTTTGTTTTTCATATTTTGCTATTTATCAGAAAAATGAATGGCTAGATGAATTGTGTACATATTAAGGAAAAATTGCCTGCAGCATTCGTATTTATACAGCTTAAAAACATAATGTAGATGCAGGTTCCTGATGAGTATATATAATTCCATGTTTCCTTTATGAACCTTGATAATACACTACCTACATATGGTATCTATGGAGAACAAAAATTTAAGAAAAGCAGAATAAATATAAGCCTAAAATGTAGCCAGGCATGGTAGCTCGAGCCTGTAATTCCGGCTCCTCGGAAGGCTGAGGCGGAAGGATCGCCGTAGCCCAGCAGGTCGAGGCTGCGGTGGACGGGAGTGGGGGAATTCCCAGGGGAACGAGGTGAATATTTTAAAGTAGTCTTCTATTACTTGTTCTGAATGGTGACTTCATGGATTTTCAATTTTTTGTGTTGTCTTCTGAGTTGTTGTTTTTTGAGTCTTGGAAGGCCTGGTACCAGGACTTTGAGCAGGTACCAGGTCCCCGACCCTTGCTAGGAGTCTTCCAAGACAGAACCGGAAACCCGAGAGACCCAGAAAGCCATCCGAACAAAGGGCGGTCCAAGAGCGTACATTCAAATATGTGTGTGTGGATGAAAAATAAAAGGGGATGACTCACCAAAGGCGCAGAAAGGCATAACGTAGCTGTTGGAGTTTCAAGGTCCTTCGTGGAGTTACTTCGCCAGTCAGAGAGGAAAAGAGCAAAGAAACCAAGCACTTTGTCTCCCACCCTTACAGGCTCTGGCGGTTCGAACTTTCCTTTGGGGACTTTCTTGCCTCCCTAGGGAGTAGCCCTAGGCAGAGACCATCAGTTGTCCTCTGAGATGCAGCTCGGTCCACGGGGAAACCCCGAAATCTTGGCTAGAAGGAAGCAAATATTTAACCTTAGTGCCTCGCCCAGTCAGCCCACAGCTGTCTGATGTCTTTCCCTGGAGCTGCACGCTGAAGTGTAGCCTCAGCTAGAGCCTTCAATTGCCACTAGTTTCCAACACAGTCCACAGAGGGCCAG
>NW_007084496.1:0-1293 GCF_000164805.1 Carlito syrichta
AAATTACCAGGATCAGTTCCAAGATTTCCATGTGGCAGGGAGAGTGCATGCTTTGCTTACAGTTTGGGGTCAAAAGGTCAGTTGTTCACGACTTTAAGAATACCACTTTGAAATGCACATGGTAGTGTCTGTTCAGCAAACTCCACATCCCTTTTGTTTTCTTTGTATTTCTTTTTTTAGCTACTAGCGAGCCTCTGGGGAAGCAATATATACAATTAAATATGATCCATCCTGAATATATTTGAATTTTAGAGACAACTGTGATATTTTTAAAAACTCATCTTCCTACTGCTTATTCATTTATTTAATGCCAATTAATATCCCCTTGATGTGTTATTTTTTCATTCTCAGCTGAGGGCGGGCTCAGTAGCGCCGCCTGTCATCCCAGCAGTTTGGGAGGCCAAGGCGACTGGACTGCCTCTGCCTGAGGGTTTGAGAACACCCCAGGCAAATTGGCGTGACCTGCTCTCTACAATAAAATTTAAAAATTAGCCAGGGGTGCTAGGGCACCTGCAGTTCTGGGTACCTTGAAGTCTGAGGCAGCAGGATCACCATAGCTCAGCAGGTTCACACGGGGTGTCCATGAGAGTGCCACTGTACTGCAGCCTGGGCTACAGAAAAGGACTCCAACTCAAAACAATAAATTCTCAGCCAGGCTTGGTGGCTCAGCCTGTAATCCCGCGCCTCTGGGAGTCTGTGGTGAGTGGTTTGCCTGAGCCCGCGGGTTCGAGACCCACCTGGGCAGGCGAGACCTCATCTCTACAATAAAATCAAAAAATTAGCCAGGCTTGGTAGCGCGCACCTGTAATTCCGGCTACTCGGAAGACTGAGGCCGAAGGATCGCTGGAGCCCAGCAGATCGAGGCTGTGGTGGCCGGGAGCGGCCACTGCACTCCAGTCTGGGTGACAGAGTGAGACTCCAATTCAAAAAAAAAAAAAAAAATTAAAATTAGATTGTGGTGATTATTGCACAATTTCGTAAATAGACTAGAAGCTAAAGTTTTAATAATTTAGATGAAAGAATTGTATGGTATGGGCATGCTACTAGACTTTTTAAAGCACTTTCAAAATATGGAAAACACAAGGCACACATCAATTGGGGCATTTACGTCATCAAATGTGTCTTCGGTTATATCCCTTCTTTTCAGATTATTTTCACTGTAAATGAACTTAAGAATTTATTGTATTTTGCTAATTAAGTGTAAGGTTAACTTTAGTAAGGCCTTGTGTTGCTATGCCATGCCACTTTCCCAAAGTGCCCATCATGAAATTTCACACTGAATAGTTCATTTTG
>NW_007084497.1:0-974 GCF_000164805.1 Carlito syrichta
TTCTCCCCCTTCTTACAGAATGATCATTTGTAATAAGAAATGGTGCAATTCCACCTTTGATCCTTGGGGCTCACTGTGAAGCCTGGCACATAGAAGTTAGTCAGAAAATACTTCGCGGGCTCAGGCAATTCACTCACCTCAACCGCCCAAAGCACGGGATTACAGACTGAGCCACCAAGCCCGACTTAACCTTTTAAAAAAATAAATTATTATAAATCCCCTTTAAAGAAGGAATGGAGAAAATGAAAGCGCCACATGGGGATATTAAAATTTGTTTTACTTATGTGAGAAATTGACTTTGATCTTAAATGATAAAAATGTCCAACTGTGGGAGGCTCTTCATCGCGGGCACTTGGGGCCGCCATCTTAGGCTGCGGGAGTAAGAGAAGAAGCAGTGAGAGGTAGGAAGGCTTTTCTGCCACCCTCCATGTGCCCGGAAAGGGCCAGCTGGCTGGGCTTTGGGGCGTGGACTCCGAGGCGTGGAGCATGGGGATCACGATGCGGGGGCTGTCCCGAGCCCCGCCCCCGGACTGGGTACGCACTGAATGCGACTGCCCCCCATCACCCGCCACGGGGAGAAGGAGCAGAAGAGACGCTGCTACCAGATAACAGGGCCCTGGGGTGGCCCGGCTCCCTCAGATTTAAGTATTGTTTAAACTGCATCAGTGGAGCACATACAGGGGGTTTGGAAGACCATCAGCAGTGATTTTGGATTCAAAGGTGCGGTGTTTGGTGGCTCCAGCTGCAATTCCCCTACAATAGTTCAGCAATTTGACTATCAGCACCGGGCGTCAGATGAGGGCAAACTCACAGATTCTTCTAAGACAAGCAACACTATCCGTGTTTTCTTGCTGAACAAGCAAAGAACAGTGGTTAATGTGAGAAATGGAAATGAGCTTGCATGACTGCCTTATGAAAGCGCTCAAAGTGAGAGACTTACAACCAGAGTGCTGTGCGGTGTTCAGACTTCCTTA
>NW_007084498.1:0-819 GCF_000164805.1 Carlito syrichta
TCCATCAAGGCTGGACTGGATAAAAAAAAGTGTGGTACATATACACAATGGAATATTATGCAGTCATAAAGAAGGACAAATATATGGACTTTGCAGCAAGTTGGATAGATTTGGAGTCAATGACACTCTAGTCAATCACAGAAACAAAGAACAGAGTGCCATATGTTCTCACTCATAAGCAGACCTTGACCAATTATAATACTATGAGAAAGTATTGGCAGTAATGGGAAACTGTCAGGGAAAAGGAGTGGAATTGTCAGTTGAGGGAAACTGCTATGGGAGGTAGGGGCAGACCTCATCAACAAGGGTACCTGCATAATCAATGTTTGTATACCTAACCCTGAATTGTGTTCCACATCTTTATAACAAAAAAAATTAAAAAGAGAAACTTAAGAAACAATCAATTCTCAAAACTCACCTTCATGTCAAGAGGAAGTAATAAACTAACAATCTAAACACTAGGTCTAGTTTCACATTATACACTATTTCAAACATATTTTTATTCAACTTGGAACTAATTTTCCTTCCAAATAAATGTAGAGATCACTACACTCTTTTTTATCTTTCAAATTGCAAAAAGGAAATCTATGTTCCATTTTTGAAAGAAGAACTGAGGAGACAGACATAATGAAATGATACTTTGTATAGAATACAGCAAATAACTGAATCAAATCAACCAAAATTTTAATGATGAAAGACAAAACTCCATTTGTAAAACTCTATAAGCCAGGCTAGTGAGTCAGTAAACATTGTCACAATTATGCTCATGTGTACCTTTGGGGTGACTTTAGTCACAGTCAATGTTTTCGCAACTGCTAA
>NW_007084499.1:0-1417 GCF_000164805.1 Carlito syrichta
TTGCTATGTTAAGCCACAGAGTGTTGGGATATTTGTTTTTACAGCATAACATAGCCTGTCCTGACAGAGTCACTGTCTTAAAGATGTCATTGCAGAACACAGATAGCAAAGGAATTAATTTGTGACTTTCAGTTTCAAAATCTGGGGCCCATGTACACAAACAATACATTTGAATGATCAGCTAAAGATACGGGCTATCCTTTGCTAGACTAAATAAGGGTTCTTTGGACTTAGAAAAAAAGATGAGCTATCTTGGGGAAAGCAGAGTGTAGATGCCAATGTAGCCTTGAGTCTTCTTCCCCTGTGTCTCTAGGAGATGGCAGGTTTCTCTAGACACCCAAGAAAGACTTGGAGATTCAAGGTCTGAAGGAATCTGTGTGCCATTTCAGAAAAATCCTACACCTAGGAGAAGATCATATTTTTCAAAGTGTGTCTACAGCTGAGTCACTTCACAGAGTTCTCACCCTCTCATTGACACAAGATGGAAAGAAGAGGCCCATGCACCCAGAAAATTCATTAAACAGTAAAAAGATGTGAAGGGAGGTCTGGCTGGCCTGAAAAAGCCTACTGTTTGGGAATAGGGAAGAGTGTAGTAGCTCTCCCAGTGACTCTGTAACTAACTAATTACTCAAGACCTCTCCGGCTCCAGTTCTACCAAACTCTCCAACTACATTCCCTGTAATTTACATTGATATGCCCTCTTTTAGCCATATGAAGTTGCTTAAGCTTCCCTAATTCTACCAAGCTGTTCCATGCCTCTGCATGTTATTTGCTCTCCTTCTATCGGAAATTGCCTTTCCACTCCTTATTTCATTGAAAATTTTTGATTCATTCATTGACATGTGTTTGAGTTGTTACCTCCTCTGGGAAGCATTCCTCTTCATCAGTGTCATTTTTCTCTCCATGCACACAAAAAGTCATGTGAGTACACAGTGACAAGGCAGTCTTCTGCAAACCAAGAAGTGAGCCCTCACCAGAAGCTGACCATACACGTGCCTTAATCTCAGAATTCCTTTATACTATCAATGTACCTACCTCTTACCTTTATTCAACCAATTTGATAGGTATTTGTGAAAAACATACTATAGACCAGAGCTCATAATGACTGGCGGACAAAGCAAATGGTGTTCTCCCTACAGGGACTTCATTTCAGTTACCTTTGGTGCATAGTAAATTGCCACAAAACTTAGTCCTTCTTGAATCTTGTGACTTCTGTAGTTGAGAAAGTCAGGAAGGCCCCAACTGGGCAGCTAGCTTGTTGTCTTCATGGGTTGTAGTTAAATGGTGGCTGAGCTGGAACTGCAAAGGAGGGAGTACGGAGCATCTGTTACTGCCAAGCATCTCTCTCTTTTATGTGGTCTCAGAGTCTTTCCATGTGGTTTCTCTGCATAGCTAGTTTGGGTTTTCTAATAGCATA
>NW_007084500.1:0-973 GCF_000164805.1 Carlito syrichta
CCACCCAGCTCCCCCAAAACTTCATCATCGCAGGACCCCCAAGAGAAAGTGAGGCAGTGGGGCCACAGAGATGGGCACTATCAGGCTTCTGAGGGTGAGCACATAGTGTCCACTGCCACATCCCCACTGCCACAAGGCTCTGCAGTAACCCTGGTTTCCCAAGAGTGTGTGTGGGGGATGGGGCAGTGATCAATGAAGGGAATCATGCTAAGTGGGTAGGAAGGAGGCAATTTGTGTATTTGAATCCTGAGATTGAGAAGTGTCATCCTCTAGGTCACATCCCAGGGCTTATCTCCCCTGTATTTACCTGTGACCCTGAAATATGACACTGTAGTTTGCTAAAAGGATGGTGGTGGAGCAGGCCCATTTCTCAGACAGGGACTCACTGCTGTGGTTGGGTGCCTCTGGGGTATGGAAGAGGGGTTGGAAATGGAATCTGCCTTGGGGTTAGGTGAGTGGGGTTGGGAACAGGAAAAGACTGCTCTCGGGGACTTCCCAGAGTCACAAAAGAGGTACCCTCCCATCTGTGTCAAGGGCCTAGAGGAGCCCAAGGTGTGGGGCAGGTGATCTGAAGTGTGCATGTGAGGGTGGCATGAATAGGATGTAAACTGCAGGGGGCCAGGCCCTGTGGAGAGATTTAGGTGGTCCCTTGGAAGGTGTGGCAGCATCAGCGATTATTCTGGAAAAATAAAGAGAAAGAAAGAGAAGGGAGGAAGAAAGAAAGAGACTGAACTCTGTCTAGTGCAGAAGCCGATTTAATGGGACAACTGTAAGCCTTTTATCCTAAAGTTTCACAGGCAAAATCACAAGATTTTCACGTGAACACAAAGCCAGGTGGATGAGGGGCGTCCCCCAACCACCAGATGTTTTTTCAGGTATGAGGAAGGACAAACTGCAAAATTGTTTTTTTGTTCCCTATGCTAGTTAATGTTCCTTAAAAGCAATGCAACAATCCCTACTAACATCATGTTGG
>NW_007084501.1:0-1048 GCF_000164805.1 Carlito syrichta
AAGGAAAACTACTACTAAAGCTTCTGGAGACACTTCACGGACTGTAATTCGGGACTTTGGACTAAAACTATCATCTTTGGCCTTATGAATAAGACTCATTGTCTGAATGTTTACAGGGTTCTTGGCTTGTTTGTTGCTACGACCACTAGATGGCGGTAATTTGTAGAGGATATGAAGCAGGTGTCCGGGTATAATATTTTCATCCTTCACCTATCCGCCTCTCCTTCAGGAAATCTCACGACCCTTGTGGGGTGGGACCCCCGCAGAAAACAAAAGTCAAACAACCGAATGATGCAAGTTGTAATAGAATTGTGCTAGACTTTGTGGTTTCCTACTACATACTTCTTTCTTACTCGTGGGCTGCTTTACAGAAGTCGAGATGAATGGACAACCCCCAGCACTGAAGGGAGGTGTGTCCCAAGGACCAAGGAGGTGACCGGTGGCATATGGAGAGACTTCCAGGCTCTGTGGAGCGAGAGAAGTTGCGTCCTCACATGCTGCACACCACACAGCTGAGACAATGCTGTTTGGTGAGTGAGGCTCTTCCAGCAGGGGTGTGTGCCCCTGGTCCCTGCCCATCTCAGATTTCTCTTCCATGTTTGGGGGTGTCTGGGAAGAGCAAACACTCCAATGCTGGGAAACCATCCACCCTCTTAACTGGGCCCTTTGTGGCCTCCTTTTCTTCTCGAGAGGACCTTATGTAGCTTTTCAAGTCAGGTGGCTATTCTGGACACATCTCTGTGCTCCAGGACATCTGACATTCAGGTGGGAACTGATCAGATAGTCACAGGGCCACCTTGATTCAATAATCTGCATGTTTTCTTACAGCAGCCCAAAGTTTCTTGCGATAGTTGAATCTAGTAAAATGGTTCTCAATTCTGGTACCCAAGCAGAATCATGGGGGCAGCCCATGCAATGCGTGGGTACAGATGCTTGAGTCCCCACCATTCCCACTTCATTGGTTGGGATGCAGCTTGAGCATGGGAAGGTTTAAGTGCTCTCTGTTAATGCTAATAAGCCTCCAGGGTTGAGAACCACTAGGAACACT
>NW_007084502.1:0-761 GCF_000164805.1 Carlito syrichta
AGGTCTGAGAAGATGTTGTTGGTAATTTAATGGGTATTGCATTGAATTTGTAGATTGCCTTAGGTAAGATGGACATCTTCACAATGTTGATTCTTCCGATCCATGAGCATGGGATATTTTTCCACTTGTTCGTGTCAGCTTTGATTTCTTTGAGCAGTGTTTTGTAATTTTCATTATAAAGGAAATTTCCCAGTAGGGGGATTGCAGGGTCATATGGAAGGTCAATTTTTAGAGCTTTTAGGAATCGCCACACTGCTTTCCACAGAGGTTGTACTAGTTTACACTCCCACCAGCAGTGTAGAAGTGTTCCCTTTTCACCACACCCTCTCCAGCAGCTGTTATTTTTTGAGTTTTGATTTCTTTCACGTCTCTGGTTAGGAAGATGCCAAGTTATTTCATTTTTTTTGTGGCTATTGTGAATGGAATTGTGTTTTTTATTTGGGTTTCTGTTTGTTTATTATTGGTGTAGAGAAATGCGATTGTCTTTTGTACATTTATTTTGTATCCTGAGACTTTGCCAAAGGCCTTTATCAATGTAAGGAGGCCTTTGACAGATTCTCTTGGGTTTTCGAGGTACACCATCATATCATCTGCATAGAGAGATAACTTGACTGCCTCTTTTCCTATTTGAATACCTCTGATTGCCTCCTCTTCTCTGATTGCTCTAGCCAGGACTTCCAATACTATGTTGAACAGGAGGGGAGAGAGTGGGCATCCTTGTCTAGTTCCAGTTTTCAAGGGAATTGGTTCCAATTTTTGTC
>NW_007084503.1:0-1341 GCF_000164805.1 Carlito syrichta
CTGTGTTACATCTTTCAGAACTATCTCAATGTTTTTGTATATCTTGCTTTGACATAATTGTTTTAAATTTTCAGTCTGGGTATTGCAGCACCTCTGCCATAGCTAAATCTGGTTCTAAGGCTTGCTCTGTCTCTTCAGGTTTTGGAGGGTTTCTTTTTGCCTTTTAGTATGCTTGTAATTTTTTTGATAGCTGTACACGATGTGCTAGGTAAAAGAAGTTGGTGTTAATAAGCCTTTGGTAATAAGATGGTGAGGAGTGGTGGAGAGCGAAAGCATTCAGTAGTCCGAGGAGTGCTCAGTCTTTTAGTGAGCCTGTGCCTCTGGACCATGAACTTCATGAATATTTCTCAGTCAAATCCCTTAGGTGGCACAGTGTTGAAAATGGGCTGGATGTGTATGTTTCTGTTCCACAAGTCAAAGACTAGAAGGGGCTAAGCCGGGCTCGGTGACTCAGCCTGTAATCCCACGCTTTGGGAGGCTGAGGCAAATGCATTGCCTGAGCCCGCGGGTTCGAGACCCCTCCTGGACAACTTGGTGAGACCTCATAAATCAAAAACTAGCCGGGCACAGTAGTGCCCGCCTGTAGTTCCAGTTACTTGGAAGGATCACTGGAGCCCAGCAGGTCAAGGCTGTGGGGGCCAGGAACGTGCCACTGTACTCCATTCTGCGCAACAGAGTGAGACTCCAGCTCAAAAAAAAAAAGAAGGGGCTCATGGTAGGAATTTTCCTTTCTCCAGGTCAGTTGGGATAGGATACAACCCCAGCACATGAAGCTCCAGTTAAACAATGAGTCCTTCCAGCAGGTCTTGTTAAAGAGAACAGCGTGCTCTGGCATGTTTCAATTAAAAAATTCCCTGCTGGAAGAATGGGGAGATTTTTCTCTCTCTTTTTTTGCCATGAGACACTGGTGCAGCTCTGGAATCTCAAACTGACAAAAATGTGGGACCCCATGACTGGTGTCCAGGGATTTTCCCTCTCAAGTTTTCCATGCTGTGCCTGCAGCAATTCATCAGAGTTCAGGTTTTCCTACCTTAGTGCTGGCTCCTGTGGAGGTTTCAATCCTTGGGTTTCTGCTTCAGAAAGCTGTGATATCTGCATTCTCCAGTCTGTCTCTTCAATTTCTGGAGCAGTGGTTTTCCCTGCAATCTCAACTCTCTGAAGGATCTAAGAAGAGTTGCCCATTTTCCATTTGTTCAGCTTTTTACTTATTATTAGGATATTTATGTCTACTCCAAGCTTGTTGCATGTGGTACAGGGAAACTGGAAATCACTCTCATCTTTTAAGCTCAATTCCCCTCCATAGTTGAGTAAATATGAACCATTCTGGGAGGAGGAAATGGG
>NW_007084504.1:0-756 GCF_000164805.1 Carlito syrichta
CTCCTTCCACTTATATACCACTTTCTATACCCTCCAGCAGTGTGATAATCACTCACTGGGGGTGTACAAGTTCTGTGCTTTACAAACTATGCATCACAAGACCACCGCGAGATCTGCAATTTCCAAGCAAACAATTCAAATTCCATGATGCCTGCCGTGCTTACATTAAGGTCACAGGTGCACAATTTCAATACAAATCGTTCAAAGTGTTTTCCATAATGTTCAATGAATCATTCATATTATACTCTTTGTTCTAAACCCTGATTAATACAAAAAACTTTTCTAAGTTAACTCTAGGTTCAATCCAAGTTCACTGACTCCCAATATTTTTAACGATTAATATTATCAACTTAACTCTATACTATAATCTATAAGTTTAGTTAAATGACTTAACTGTCAGTTATACTATTAACCTATTATGATTTAACGTAATGCCTTATAACTCAGTTAAAACTTATTCTTAAACTACAAAACTTTACTATAATTCATATGTTTCATATGTCTAAACTTTAATTTTTATATGATCTAGTGATTGGACTTTAATACTATGCTATATCCTATTAAGCTGATACCTCATCATTAATTCTTTTATAAATTGTATAGCAATATTATATTTGAATAATGTAGCAAAAGGAAACAAAACAGCAAGCATAAATTTACGCAACTATGAGTGTATATATTTTATCCTAACAAGTCTACTCTAAAAATCAAATAGTAGCTGTCACACTCTTGGACAAGGAAATGCAGGCTGCCAAG
>NW_007084505.1:0-990 GCF_000164805.1 Carlito syrichta
TCACACACCCTCTCCTCTGACAGTTTTCCAATTCTGCCAGTCCCTTTCTTCTAGTATTAAAATTGTTCAAGGTCCACTCATAAATGAGAATATAGGGTACTCTGTTCATTGTTTCTGTGATATATCAGTGAGTTTGATCGACTCCAGATACATCCAAGTGGCTGTGAAGTCCATATGTTTGTCCTTCTTTATGGCTACAGGAATATGTACCACATTTTTTTAATGCAGTCCAGCTTGATGGGCAACATGGTTGGTTTCATGTTTTTGCTATTATGAATAGAGCTGCAACAAACATATATGTGCAGGTATCTTTTTTTGTAGAAAGAGTTGAGTTCTTCTGGGTATATTTCCAATAGTGGAAATGCTCAGTCATGTGGAAGGTCAATTTCTAGTTCTTTCAGAAATCACCACACTGTCTCCCAAAGAGGTTGTACTAGCTTGCATTCCTAACCAGCTGTGCAGAGGCATTCCTTTTTGTTGCCAGCATCTGTTGCTGGTTGTTTTATTCATGATGGCCATTCTTACTGGGATTAGGTGGTATCTTAATGTGGTGTTGACTTGCATTTCTCTGATGATGAGTTAGGCTGAGCACTTTTTCGTGTGCCTGTTGGCTGCCCATATATCTTCTTCTTTTTTTTTTTTTGAGTTGGAGTCTCACTCTGTTGCCCAGTCTACAGTGCAGTGGCCGCTCCTGGTCACTGCAGCCTCGACCTGCTGGGCTCCAGTGATCGTTCTGCCTCAGCCTTCCAAGTAGCCGGAATTACAAGCATGTGCTACCATGCCTGGCTGATTTTTTTATTTATTGTAGAGATGAGGTCTTGCTGCCCAGGCGGGTCTCGAACACAAGGGCTCAGGCAATCCACTCACCTCAGCCTCCCAAAGGCGCGGGATTACAGGCTGAGCCACCGAGCCCAGTTTGCCCATATATCTTCTTTTGAGAAGTGTCTATTCATGTCTTTTGTCTTTTTGAAAGGGGCTGTTTGTTTCCTT
>NW_007084505.1:2209-3033 GCF_000164805.1 Carlito syrichta
AATTTTCCTGACTCAGATTGAATGATGAGTAATATTTGCTTTGAAAGAAATTTAATCTTCCTGTATTTTATTTTCTTCACTGTTTCTATTCTTTGGGCATGCATTTTTGCTTTGTTTAGAGCTGATTTTAAAATTAGCTATTAACAATTATATAGTTTATATATGAATGTCATATAAATTATAAAGCATATAGAAAATTCATAATGTAATTTGTGCTTCTAAATACAAAAGCATAAAAATGTATGAAATTTCCTCCTTTTATAATTTTCTACCACTTTCCTGGGTAACAATTGTTAACTGACTATTGTCACATGGTCAGGAAGTGGGTGGGGTTTTATGGGTGCATGTACATGTATACCACATACACTTGAATTTAGGATTATAGGATTCCTGTTTACATATTGTCTTTCAACATGATTATTCTTACCACTTTCTCATAGACATATTTCCATGTCAGGATGTACTTTCATGTTTCTTACCTTATCTTTTTGTAATGATTTTATGGTATTATTTTATGGTATATATGTATTATTATTATTATTATTATGGTATATATGTATCTTCATTTATTTAACCAACTGCCTTTTAGTGTCTCTTTTTTATTATTGTTGTAATTTCATATATTGCTTCATTGAACATGCAGGATGAACTGTAGATTGTTTTGTAAGAAAATTACCTAAATGAAGACTAGATTCAATAAATTGGACTGCTTGCCTTTTGTACTTTAATAGTCCTACTAAGTTATCCTCCAAGGAAGTTTGCATCATTTGATACAATATAGTATATTGTAATGGTAAAATGTTTGGACTAGAAGGCTGTGGGTT
>NW_007084506.1:0-639 GCF_000164805.1 Carlito syrichta
CCATTTTTTCATATGTTTGGTGGTCATTTGTGTATCTTCTTTTGAGAAATGTCTGCTCATGTCATTTACCCAATTTTTTTTTTTTTTATTAATCAGTAGTTTTTATTATGGTTTTGTGGGGTACAGTTAAGGGTAGGTGTACAATGACGTTTCATTCAGGCACCCTGTAAATAAGAAGTGTTTTCCCATCCCCCGACAGATATTTGCTACTGTTAATCCCATCCCCCTCCCCCCCATAGTTTCCCAGTACCATCTGTCATTTTCTCATAGTATTGCATTGGATGTTCAAGGTCCATTATATGAGTGAGAACATGTGATATTCGGATTTTTGTTTTTGTGAGAGGTCACTCAATATTATAGACTCTAGTTCCATCCAGGTTGCAGCGAAATTCATGATTTTGTTCTTTTTTATGGCTGCCTATTATTCCATCGTGTATATGTACCACATTTTTTTAATACAGTCCTCTTTTGATGGGCAGCATGGTTGTTTCCAGGTTCTTGCTATTGTGAACAATGCTGCGATAAACATACGTGTGCAGGGATCTTTTTTATAGAGTGATTTGTGTTCTATCGGGTATATTCACATTACGGGGATTGCAGGGTCATATGGAAGGTCAATTTTTAGAGCTTTTAAGATCG
>NW_007084507.1:0-810 GCF_000164805.1 Carlito syrichta
CCTATGTGGAACATACCTCAAAATAGTAAAAGTCATCTATGAGAAACCCACAGCCAGTATACTCCTAAACAGACAGAAATTGGAGCAATTTTCATAGAAAACTGGAACAAGACAAGGATGCCCACTCTTGCCCTTCCTGTTCAACATAGTTTTGAAATTCCTGGTTACAGCAATCAGAGAAGAGGAGGCGATCAGGGGTAACCAGATAGGAAAAGAAGAAATCAAGTTATCTCTCTTTGCAGGTGACATTATTGTATACCTTGAAAACCCAAGAGAATCTGCCAAAAACCTCAATGGCACTGATGAAGAACTTTGGGAGAGTCTGCAGGTATAATATAAATGTACAAAAGACAATCACATTTCTATCCACCAATAATAAACAGAAATCCAAATAAAAAACACAATTCCATTTACAATAGCCACAAAAAAATGAAATACTTTGGCATCTTCCTAACCAGAGATGTAAAAGACCTTTCAATGGAAACTACAAAACACTACTCAAAGAAATCAAAGATGACACAAAGAAGTGGAAAAATATTCCATGCTCATGAATTGGAGGAACCAACATTGCTGAGATGTCCATTTTACCTTATGCAATCTACAGATATAATGCAATACCCATCAAATTACCAGCAGCATTCTTCTCAGACTTAGAAAAAACAATACAGGAATTCATATGGAAACATAAACACCCAAGATACCCAAAAATAATCCTCAGCAAAAAAAAAGAAAGAAAGAAAGAAAAAGAGCAGACGTATCCCACTCCCAGACTTTAAACAATACTATAAAGCTACAATAATCAAAACAGCC
>NW_007084508.1:0-669 GCF_000164805.1 Carlito syrichta
CTCGAAGTCACTTACATGATGTAAGGTTATGATTTATATGAAGTTAAAAATCATTATTGATACTTTCCCCTAGTCCCTAAGTTGCTTTTATTTTCACTGTCTTTTAATAATTGCTACTCAATGTTGCTAACAACAATGCACTGTAAGGAGAGTGACATCCTTGCTGAGATATGCATTTAGACTATTCATTCATATGATTTAAAAGGGTGCATAGATACTTTCTTTCAATAGATCTATGTTATGAAAGAATGCAATAAAGACATATTATTCCTTTGAGTGTAATCTTGTTTATTATAAATGTGACCATGTAATATGTATTCACTTTTATCCATGCATTCTTACAGACTGGATTTAAGTCACCCTGTAGGAAAAAATGGAGTCTGGGTTTTTTATTTTTTATTTTTTAGACTTTTAAAATATTTTTATTTTAAAATTGTGGGGTACATTTCAGTGTTAGGTATACAAATGATCACTGTGCAGATACCCTTGTTGATGATGTGTGTCCCTATTTCCCCAGGCACATTTCCACTACTGTCAATGCCACACAACCGCCCATCATCCCCACCACACTTTCCCACTGTCAATCCTTTTCTTACAGTTTTGTGGTAGTTGTTCAGGGCCCACTTATAAGTGAGAACATGTGACACAGAGTTCTTTGTTTTTGTGAAA
>NW_007084509.1:0-790 GCF_000164805.1 Carlito syrichta
TCGGCCATAAATCAAGCATAAGCAAATTTAAAAGGACTGAAATTCTACCATGCACCTTCTCGGACCACAGTGGAATAAAAATAAACATTGACACCAACAAAGTCCCCCCAAAACCCACAAAGACATGGACACTAAACAGCATGATGCTAAACAGCTCCTGGGTCAATGATGAAATCAAAACAGAGATCAAAAGATACCTGGAAAAAATGAAAATGAAGAAACATCATACCAAAATCTCTGGGATGCCCTGAAAGCTGTAGTAAGAGGGGAATTTATATTCCTACAAACACACATGAAGAAAATGGAAGGAACAGAAATTCACAACCTAATAAGCCACCTAAAGAAGCTGGAAAAACAAGACTACAAAAACCCTAATTTCAGCAGAAGAATTCAGATCACCAAAATAAAAGTCCAAATCCAGGACATAGAAGACAAAAAGATAATACAAAAAATCAATGAAACAAAAAACTGGTTCTTCGAAAGGATAAACAAGATCGATGGTCCCCTAGCTAGACTGACCAAGAAAAAACGAGAAAAAAACCAAATAAGCACAATCAGAAACACAAAAGATGAAGTCATATCTGACCCTGAAGAAATACAAAAGATCATTAGAGACTACTATGTACACTTGTATGGAAACAAACTTGAAAACCTTAAGGAAATGGGAGACTTTCTGACATCACACAATCTACCTAGGTTGGAACAAGAAGAAATTGAGACCCTAAATAGACCAATAACAATCAAGGAATCGACTACATAATAAGAAAACTTCCTACAAAAAAAAGCCCTG
>NW_007084510.1:0-1094 GCF_000164805.1 Carlito syrichta
CTAATAACTATTACACTTGAATAATGTAGCAAAAGGAAACAAAACAGCAAGCATAGATTTACGCAGCTATGAGTGTATATGTATATATTTTATCCTAACAAGTCTACTCTAAAAATCAAATAGTAGCTGTCACACTCTTGAACAAGGAAATGCAGGTTTGCCAAGATGGCGGCCATGGGCTGAAGCAGACAGAGTTTCGGTAATTAACGAAACAAAAGAAAACGTTCTACCTGGCTAGGGGCAGGGCAACAAAACTATCATGGTAATTTAGCTTCTAATCTTAGCCCTAGGGGAAACAGCTTTCGGGAACAAGAGCTGACTACCCAGTCTACCAGGAAATAGAAGTTAAAAAATATCTAGAAAGAAGTAAAACTTAGAAAGACAGAGAGAAATAATTCTGCTATGCACTTTCCATCAGGTGTATTGAGATTTACTTATAAGTTTTACTGCCATGTATGCACACTGGTCACCAATCACACGCCAATATCATAGGCATAACTGATATCCCACGTCAGAGGCGATCCTCCAGATGGGCCCCCACAGGCCTCAGCCATGTAGCTATAGATGTTGGCTCCCAACACCCCATGGCATCACTGACCAGTTGGCAGCTCCAGACTCCAGGAATCTGCCTGTGTGTCTGCCTGCTGGTGACCTCCCAACATGGTGGGACAGAAAGACCTGTCTAAAGAGGAATCCTAGGTTGAAATTATGTCCTTTCTCAGTGTGGCTTTAGAGGCAGGAAGAGTTTGCACAGATGGACACAACTGAGCATTTCAGAGACTGTGAGTTACCTGGGGGTGCCAGCTGCCAGGGCCTATCATACCACAAGGTGACACAGGTGGAGGTCTACAGGAGGATTCAATCATGTGGCATTTGGATATCCTATTTCTCATATTGAGGTGAGTTTTTCCTGCAAAGCTGTCTAATGCTGACATGTGACTCTTGCTCCCTGGAACCAGGGCTCTCACATGCTCCTGTGATCCATGACTCTCAAGCGACCAACAACCACTCTGGGACTGGGGCTCATCATGTAGATCTGGGCCTTTCCCAAATGCACGTGCACGGGTTGATGTGACTCGGAATACCTCTCTTCA
>NW_007084511.1:0-726 GCF_000164805.1 Carlito syrichta
GCGGGATTACAGGCTGAGCCACCGAGCCCGGCTATGCTCTCACTTTTTTTTTATTATTAGAAGAGTATAAGCATATTTGCAGTAAGACTTTAGCTTTGTGGTTCTTACAAAGGCTTCCTGCCATTGCAGACTCTAAAGAAAAAGCCTGGAAGCCAGGGAGGTTCTAAGAACAGAAGATAATAGAAGATGTGGAAGATGCAGCACCACAATTGTGTTTCATAAGCACAACTTGGCTTTTTCTTCCTCCATATCTACAGTTTTCTAAAATTCTGCAACGTGGATGTCGACAGTATTAATATTCAAGTGACATATTATGATTCCTTGTCTTTATAAAAAGAAATTGATAGAGGTCGAGGTGGAGATTAGAGACAAGTATTTGGAAATATTTCTAACCCTGCCAAAAACTGATAGAAAAGTGGAAAGAATGAAGATAGAAAAACAACCTGAAGAGTGGCTCCTTCAATCTTTGAAAAACTATTATGGCCTAAATCAAATTCTGTTGCTACCTAGAAGTGGTTATGGTTTGCATGATGCTTAAGCTAACAGGGCAAATGGAAAAAGAAACGTTTTTAAAAGCATACATGTTTACCCATGTTTAACTATATATCTAATAAATATCCACCAGTCCAATACAATCCCTTTACCATCATGGTGACCTTTTGTCAATAGGAAAGGAAGACTTTTGTATGTGTGTGTTCTATATGAACTCTGTGTTTGTGTATATTA
>NW_007084512.1:0-1213 GCF_000164805.1 Carlito syrichta
CCACTTCTGTTTTTCCAGTTTTGCTCATCTTATTCAATTTTATATTGTAATTAATTTCCATATTTGTTTTATTTCTCATTAGACGGTTAGTTCTGTGAGATCAGCAACCATACCTTAGATGCAATTATGGAATTTTTTGCAGTATCTGGCATTCAAATAATTTTTCTGGATGAAATAAATTAAATATAAAGTAGTCTATGATTTTACTTTGGGAATAGTCACATGTACTGTATTAAGTAGTCCAAAATAAACCTAGACATGATTTCCTTTGGCTGGATTATCTACAGCTTCAGTAAATTTTTTCCTTTTAAAATGGTTTCGATCCTGATAAATTATACTCTATTGTGAAGTGTATACTTCATAACCTGTTAAAACAGATGAGACAATGAAATATAACAAAAGTCCATTTAGACATTTATATCATATTCTACATTAAAATAAAATATGTCTAATGTAACTGTAAATGATTTACACATTTTCTAAAATATGTAGATATGTTTTATATTTCTCTAACCCACTTTGGTGATGATCTTTATTTTTTTCACTAGAAAATTTTTTTTAGTCATCATAGACACGTAGAAACTAAGTTTCAATTTACTGGAAATTAAAAGGAAGCTCTTTCATGGAGGGGCATGTGTAAAAAATACACAGAAAAACCATTAGTCTTGCACAGTACAGAACACTGACAAAGGAAGATATGAGGATTTAATATTGGATCCTGCTCAATTTTAGAATGTGGGAAAAAGAGAAAATAATATAAACAATTTATGACATTTCTATTATGTTTTGGCAACACACATGGTACTCTATATACATTAGCTCACAGAATCCCAATGTGTTAGCCATGGTCATGCCCACTTTACAAAGAAAATTAAAATTTTTGAAGAAAAATTACTTTCTCAAGCACAGCTACTAAGTAGTAGATTCTAATTCCAGTCTATCTGATACACAAAGCCACTTTCTGCAATGCTATTATTATGTCTCTTGGGAAAGAAAAGCTGGTGGTGAAAGCTAGTTGAAGAACCAGGGCTCAAGTCTCAGACTAAGAGGCTGGTGATGTAACTTAAATGACAGGAGAGCCTTGAGGACCAAGGTTCCCCTCTGGACTTAGAGAAGATGATTCAGAAGCAGACCCTGGGTGCGCTGGGGCTTGACATGATGGATGCTTCTGGAAACTGATCTTGCCCTCACTTTCTTATACTGTGTTGACATT
>NW_007084513.1:0-1048 GCF_000164805.1 Carlito syrichta
CAAGGCATTACTTGGTGAATTCCCTGGGTGCATTCTGAAATGTTTCTCCTTTTCAAATTTTTGTGTGGGAGGATACACAATTGATCTGCCAAACGCATTGACGGAAACGAGCTGACTGCCTTGGTGGTGCTTGTTTCGAATGTCCGTCTCCCTTGGAAAGTGCTGTGTGAGAAGTGTGCTGCACTGTGAGTTTCTGGCACTGAGTGTGCGTGCTGTAATTCCTCCTTCCCACTTGTTCCCTTTCGTGTATCCTACGCTCTACAGGGTGACTGCTTTGGCGTGCGGCTTGTCAGCCTCTCCCATTCGGGAATGCTCATCTCCCCTCTGCCACAGTGAGGGATCTGAGACATTCACAGTTACTTGTGGGCAGGCATTCTGTGTGACCCGGGGGAATTCTGAATTGCTCTTTCTTTAAACCTTCTCCTGTGAGGGGAAAGCAATTAGACTGTGGATTGCTGTTCGCAGTGGCCTTTCTTGGGCCTGGGGTGCACGGGCACCTTCCTGGCTTAAGTCTGTGCCCAATGTGTGCTGCAGTGTCACCTCTTTGCTATGACTCTTATTCTTCATTGCCGCCTGCTGTAATACCTCATTCTCACTCTTTCCCCTTGATTTGTGTTCCTTTCCATAGAGGGCCTTTGCGTACGAGCGTGAAACCTCCGTGTTTCACGGAGAGAAATCTGCAAGACATAGTGCCGCAATGAGTGACACAAGTGCTCCACAGTCACGAGCAGGAGAGCATTATGTGTGGATGGGGAGAATTCTAAGTTGTTTTTCCCTACGGCATTTAAACCCAATAAGGACTACCAGGGCTGTGCCGTTTTCATTGCTGAGTAAGCACGGAGAGCCTCTGTTACACTGGTGGTGAAGCTGGGTCTTCCTGGGGACACGCTATTGAAGCCTGCGCTGCACTGCACTTCACTGGCAGTCTGTATACACTGGCTTTGTGCGTGCTCTCCGCCCTGATTCTCAGAGCTCCCCTGCATATACACCATACTAGACAGGGAGCATTTGGAGACCAGAGTGCAACTTCAGATGCTGCACTGACTGG
>NW_007084514.1:0-1610 GCF_000164805.1 Carlito syrichta
TTTTGCCTATAAGTATGAACAGTAAACATGATACATAAAGTGAAGATCAGGTACAAATATAAAATTTTACTTACAAACACGAATTTCTGTCTCTTAATACAATGTTTCATAAAATTCACAAATTGTGAAAATAGAATATTCTATTCAGATAATAGTTTAAGATAAATACCTGTTTTCCATGATTCCTGAATCCTGTAGCAAACTAATAGTCTTTGTTGTAATCTCCACTTTCCATACACTTCCAAAGAAATCACTTGTCAGGACATTTTTAGGATCCCTCTGAAACAGATCAGCTCAATGTGCAGGAGGAGACACACACAGACTCTTGGGACACATGAAACTGAAAAAATAGATAATAAATACAAACAAGTACACATGTAAATATGCTTTTTATTCAATCCAATAACAAAATACAGTTGGCTACAGTCTATTTTTAAAGTTCTCCCAACCTAAAGAAGCCACAAGTTCCAAAGGTTAAAGTTTCATTCCTATTGTAAAGCTTGAAATTCTAAGAAAATTATACAGATATTTGAACAGTGATAAAAATGATGCTGGCCATGGAGACCAAAAACATTCACTTTCTTAAAGTACATGATACAAATGTATTCTAGACCCTTAAATCCACTGAGAACTCACACTCAACACTATGACAAGAGAATTGCTTTTTTTTTCTTCATCTGTATTCATCTCTGTGGGGTGTTCTATCAGAAAGGTTTCCAAACATTGTGTAATCATGACTCGATTCAAACATCAAATTCAAGTAAGATATTACATGGTAGCCCAATATGTAAAAAAAAAAATAAAACAACAACATGACAACAAGCTGCTCTGATTGCAGGAAGTTGAAACACAACCTCTCTACTACACACCCCCATGCTCTCTGCTGTAATTCCATGTATCATTTTATAAATCAAATAACTTTCTTAACTTGTCCATGTCAGAAACAAACCCAAGTCATCTCCACAGACACTGTATTTCTCCAAAGAATACAAATGAAAACCACAACTTCACCACAAAACAGATGACACAATAATTTCTGTGTTAATCTTATTCCTGTTATTACACATCAGCCAAGGTTGGACACATACTCAATCTCACAGGAGAGTGTAAAAAATGTCCATTACATAAAATTCACATTGCTATCTTTCATAGAGGATGCAGAGGTTGGCAAGAAATGCTTTATTTTATTTTATTTTTTAATTGCTTTTCAAGGATTTAAGTCTAGCTAGTGATGAGTAAGCATAATAAAGTAAATAAAAAAGATGACAGGTTCCACCTCAGAAAAGAGTAAACCTCTTATAGTTTGAAGATGGGACAAAAGAGAGAATGAAATTTAAACTATTTTTTGAAATAAAAGGATTTAATATAAACATATAATAAGAACATGTCTAATGAAAGTGCACTTGAAAAAACGTGTAAAATAAACAACTTAGTTTCTCTGAAGCACAAGATATATAAAGAAAACTGTTCTAGACCTGCCATTAAGGACCCAGGCTCACAGAACCTGGCCATCTGTGAAGACAAGACTGTTTTCATTGGTCATTGCCAGTCCAAATGCAGAGAGGTGGGAAGGGCAGAGAGCAGATACAACTTAGGATGACCAGTGTCCC
>NW_007084515.1:0-1386 GCF_000164805.1 Carlito syrichta
GTTCTCAGTGGATTTAAGGGTTTAGAATACATTTGTATCATGTACTTTAAGAAAGTGAATGTTTTTGGTCTCCATGGCCAGCATCATTTTTATCACTGTTCAAATATCTGTATAATTTTCTTAGAATTTCAAGCTTTACAATAGGAATGAAACTTTAACCTTTGGAACTTGTGGCTTCTTTAGGTTGGGAGAACTTTAAAAATAGACTGTAGCCAACTGTAGTTTGTCATTGGATTGAATAAAAAGCATATTTACATGTGTACTTGTTTGTATTTATTATCTATTTTTTCAGTTTCATGTGTCCCAAGAGTCTGTGTGTGTCTCCTCCTGCACATTGAGCTGATCTGTTTCAGAGGGATCCTAAAAATGTCCTGACAAGTGATTTCTTTGGAAGTGTATGGAAAGTGGAGATTACAACAAAGACTATTAGTTTGCTACAGGATTCAGGAATCATGGAAAACAGGTATTTATCTTAAACTATTATCTGAATAGAATATTCTATTTTCACAATTTGTGAATTTTATGAAACATTGTATTAAGAGACAGAAATTCGTGTTTGTAAGTAAAATTTTATATTTGTACCTGATCTTCACTTTATGTATCATGTTTACTGTTCATACTTTTAGGCAAAAACTGTAAATTTAATGAAAGCTAAGAGCATGATTAGGATTATGTTTGCACTCCAAAGTACAATTTGTTAGTAGTTCAATTTGAGATTTGCAGAAACGGTCCAAAACCATACACATAACTGGTGTCTCAGAGCCATAATTTTCTCTTGGGTCTCTTGGGAATTCATTAGATCAAGGAAAGAGAAATACAAGCCAGGTATTTCTTGTTGGAGAATGGATGGTGTGTGAGTGAGCAGTGAGTGAGCATACGTGTTTGTGAGAGAGAGAGGTTGGGAGAAATAGGTTCACTTTGGGTGTGTGAGTTTTAGGAATGCTTATCATTATTCAGTTAGCTACTTTCTTGAAATACATAACTATTTTTGCTAGCCACCAAAATGGGTTATTTGTGATCAACTATTAGAAACTCATACTCCAAGAAACTTTTCTGTTGACCAAATGACAACATGTGCATTTTTAACAAATCTGAATATTTTTAAGATTTGTAATTGAGCTTATGAATATTGTAGGAATAAATTTTAAAATTATCACAAAATACCTTTTTTGTTCTGGTTACAGTAGTTTTCTTTTTTTATTGATATGTAATAATTGAATATATTTTTGGTGTGCATGTGATATTTTAATACATGTATACAGTGTTTAATTAGGGTAACTGGTATCTCTGTCAACTAAAACACTTAATCTTTTCTCTGTATTGGGACCATTACTGTTCTTCTTTTCTAGTTACTTTGAAATATACAGTAGATTATTGTTAACTATG
>NW_007084516.1:0-827 GCF_000164805.1 Carlito syrichta
GGTGTAGTAGCGCATGCCTGGAGTTCTGGCTACTTGGAAGACTGGGGCAGAAGGATCACCTGAACCCAGTAGGTCAACTCTGGGGTGGCCATGAGTGTGCCACCGCATACCATCCTGGATGACAGAGTGAGATGCCAACTCAAAGAGAGAGAGAGAGATGGATCTCTTTCTCTGTCATGTGAACTCACAGCAAGAAGACTGCAAAACCTGAAGAGAACCCTCTCCATTACCTGAAACAGACAGTACCTTGATCTTGGACTTCTCTTCCTAAAGGACTATGAGAAATAAATTTGTGTTATGAAAGTCACCTAGTCTGTGGTATATGGGTATGGCAGCCTGAGTCGACAAGATACTCCCCAACCCAACTTTGGTTGTCCTTTCTATGTTTGCAGTAATCATTCCCTAAAGCTCTTTGTAAGGTCTCTCTCTCTGTGCTGTCATGGCTTCAAAAGGATTGTCCACAGTAGCAAGATCTGTTCAGCATGAGAGTTTCCACTTGGACCCTGTTGTTTATGCTTCTGCTGGTCTCCAGCAGCCACTTGGCACCAAATCCCTTCCCTTCATAACTTGCTTTATCAGACAGATGGCCTGCACTCATTCTGTGAACACTAGTAGCTCTGCAAGGCCAGTAAGAGTGTTTGGCTTTCAAAGTAGTCACTTACTGGACCTTCATATTTTTGAAGCCAAATTAATGTCTCAGCCATGGTGTTCTGGTTTTATTTTCCTCCTGGGCCTGTGTATTCCTAAGACATCTCCTCATCATGTACACACATGACTTATTTTTCCTCATCATGGAGACTTGAGTGACCATTCTCACAAATGCCAGC
>NW_007084517.1:0-685 GCF_000164805.1 Carlito syrichta
CCAATTTTGTGAATCATCAAACACACAAATAATCAATTAACAATGAGACACCCCTCATGACTTTTTGGCTAAAAAGACAGAGGCAGACCAATTGTGTGCCAGAGGTGATGGGGGCTGTGGGCACACTCACACACTGCTTAGGGAAGTGTGAATTGATACAACCACTTTGGAATGTGGTTTGAACGTGTCTGCTATGACCTCATTGCTCTATTCTGAGGGACACACTCCAGAGAATAAATGCATGTGGGCATCACAAGTGTGTGGCATCCAATATGTGGTCACTCTGGAAGTCATCAGTTGTAAACTGAGTATTTGTGTCTCTGCAAATTCCATGTGTTAAAACCCTACTCCTAACATAACAGCATTAGCCAGTGGGGTCTTTGGGATGTCATTAGGATTAGCTGGGACCATAAGGGTGGCACCCTCAGGATTGGGATCCATGCCCTTATAAGAGAGAATTTGCTTCTGCTCTCCACCATATGAACAGGATCATAGTGGAAAAGTGCTGCCTAGCCAGGCTCAGTGGCTCAGCCTGTAATCCCACGCCTTTGGGAGACTGAGATGAGTGGATTGCCTGAGCCCGCAGGTTCGAGACCCACCTGGGCAACTTGACGAGACCTCATCTCTGCAATAAATCAAAACTGAGCTGGGTGTGGTAGTGTACACCTGCAGTTCCAGCTACTTG
>NW_007084518.1:0-2196 GCF_000164805.1 Carlito syrichta
TTTTCTCCATGAGCTAGACCTGCGGGACAGACAAGGATCATATTTCCTTGTTTGTGTTTTATGATTAAAGCATAGCGATTTTGGTAATAGACACAGTCAAAAAGCCCATAGATTAATTTGCAAGTACAAAGTTCTTGTATTCCTGTGTCATTATCACAGCTTCTATTAATGACGGTATTTTCTTTCCTAGATTCCACCATAAATGGAAGAAAGGAAAAGTTTTGGGGATCAAGTCTGAAAGAACAACATGGTTGTTCATTGCCTCTTCCTATTTAGAAAACACCTCCAAATATGAATACACATGTGTACGTATGCTACATGCATATGTATGTAGAGTCACATGCCCTCAAGATAAAGAATAGTGTAGTATATACATATGATCTTGTCTAAGAGATCAATACTTTTGAGATACAGTCTAAATTCATACATGATCCTTAAAAAATATTTCTTGCTGGGCTCGGTAGCTCAGCCTGTGATCCCAGCGGTTTGGAAGGCCGAGGTGAGTGGATTGCCTGAGGCCGTGGGTTCGAGACCCGCCTCAGCAACTTGACGAGACTTCATCTCTACAGTAAATCAAAAAATTAGTCGGGCATGGTAGCATGCGCCTGTACTTCCAGCTACTTGGAAGGCTGAGGTGGAAGGATCGCCGGAGCCCAGCAGGCAGAGACAGCAGTGGCTGAAGGCAGCCAGTGACCTCTAGTCTGGATGACAGTGAGACTCCAACTCAAAAATAAATAAATAAATATACTAAAAATAAAAAATATTTTTTCAATATACTCAGTGAAATATTTACCTACGTTTTCACAGAGCAAACTACCTAGAAGAGGTTTACAAAACACTAAGTATATCATGTAACAAAAATAAATCAAAACACTCATTTATTTTGTTTTTCATATTTTGCTATTTATCAGAAAAATGAATGGCTACATGAATTGTGTACATATTAAGGAAAAATTGCATGCAGCATTTGTATTTATAGAGCTTAAAAACATAATGTAGATGCAGATTCCTGATGAGTATATATAATTCCATGTTTTCTTTATGAACCTTGATAATACACTACCTACATATGGTATTTATGGAGAACAAAAATTTAAGAAAAACAGAATAATTATAAGCCTCAAATGTAGCCAGGCATGGTAGCGCGCGCCTGTAATTCCGGCTCCTCGGAAGGCTGAGGCGGAAGGATCGCCGGAGCCCAGCAGGTCGAGGCTGCGGTGGACGGGAGTGGGGGAACTCCCGGGGGAACGAGGTGAATATTTTAAAGTAGTCTTCTATTACTTGTACTGAGTGGTGACTTCATGGATTTTCAATTTTTTGTGTTGTTTTCTGAGTTGTTTTTTGAGTCTTGGAAGGCCTGGTACCAGGACTTTGAGCAGGTACCAGGTCCCCGACCCTTGCTAGGAGTCTTCCAAGACAGAACCGGAAACCCGAGAGACCCAGAAAGCCATCCGAACAAAGGGCGGTCCAAGAGCGTACATTCAAATATGTGTGTGTGGATGAAAAATAAAAGGGGATGACTCACCAAAGGCGCAGAAAGGCATAACGTAGCTGTTGGAGTTTCAAGGTCCTTCGTGGAGTTACTTCGCCAGTCAGAGAGGAAAAGAGCAAAGAAACCAAGCACTTTGTCTCCCATCCTTGAAGCTCGGGCGGTTCGAACTTTCCTTTGGGGACTTTCTTGCCTCCCTAGGGAGTAGCCCTAGGCAGAGACCGTCAGTTGTCCTCGAGATGCAGCTCGGTCCACGGGGAAACTCCGAAATCTTGGCTAGAAGGAAGCAAAGATTTAACCTTAGTGCCTCACCCAGTCAGGCCACAGCGGTCTGATGTCTTTCCCTGGACCTGCACGCTGAAGTGTATCCTCAGCTAGAGCCTTAAATTGCCACCAGGTTCCAACACAGTCCACAGAGGGCCACCAGTTAGGAAATATGAGAGAGAGAGAGAAATATCGGATGTCTCGTCAGAACCTCCAAAAACGTTAAGTATGGACGGACTGGGTGAGGGTCGAGAGATGCAGGGAGGCGCGCAGCACTGGCGGGGCTGGCAAACCGGAGGTGCAGGCCGGCAACCCAGAGATCTGAGTAAATAGCAAATAATTGCGACACACAAAAAGATTAAGAAAGAAATGTTATTTAAAAATAAATTAGAGAGAGAAAGAGAGGGAAAAGAGAAGATTCAGCTCCCCAAGATGGGGGAGGG
>NW_007084518.1:2724-4599 GCF_000164805.1 Carlito syrichta
CTGCTGTTTGTCCTGGAGTCGAATGCCTGAATGCTTGCTAATCGTTACACTGAGGTAAAAAAAAAAAAAAGCTAATAATAAGCTAACTTTCTTCTACGTTTCTACAGGTACCTTTCACATTATGAGAAAGTTTTTGGGAATAATGGGAAACTGTCTGGGGAGGGGAGTGGGATTGGCAGTTAAGGGAACCTGCTAGGGGAGGGTGATGGACTGAGACTCTAACTCAAAAAAAAGAAAAAAAAAGTAAATGCATGCATTTAGATTTTACAAAATTGACCAGTAGATAACAATAAAAAGTATTCTTTAAAAAATCATGTGATGCCGGACTCGGTGGCTCAGCCTGTAATCCCGCGCCTTTGGGAGGCTGAGGTGAGTGGACTGCCTGAGCCCACGGGTTCGAGACCTGCCTGGGCAGGCGAGACCTCATCTCTACAATAAAAATCAAAAAATTAGCCGGGTGTGGTAGCTCGCGCCTGTAATTCCGGCTACTCGGAAGGCTGAGGTGGAAGGATCGCTGGAGGCCAGCAGGTCGAGGCTGCAGTGGCCAGAAGCAGCCACTGCACTCCAGTCTGGGCGACAGAGTGAGACTCCAACTGAAAAATAAAAAAAATAGAAAAAATAAAATATCATGTGAGATGCTCTCAAACATTGCAGGCTCTCCTGTCTTGTACAAGGGTCAGCTCATGTAATAACTTATTTTTTAGTTGTTGCCTTAGAAGAATACAGTTATCTAGCCCCATATCCAATTTTTGCTTCCACAAGGTAAGAGGGAAAATGGAAGGTTTTGGTACCGGTATCTTCAAAACTTATTGCCCTACACCCAATTTTATTTCATTGATATTCAGAATGATAGAACTCAGTCAATAAAAAAAAAAAGAAAATCGCAAAACTTGAGAAAACTGAATTTGCAAGGAGGACACAGAGCTGTGCTGACTCACAATTGAGCAGTTTTAAAACCATAGAGACAGTTGTTGGTCAGTGATAAAAAACTCAGTGGAAGTTGACATCAGGAGCAAAGAAACAGAAAACAAACTACATTATGTAACAGTAATAAGACATAATTCTGCAAAGATAGCATTGGTAGAAGTCATTGGATAAAATCTATCATGCTCTAAATAGAGAAAATAGTCTTTTCCCCGTTTGCTAACCATGGAAGACATGTCTGTCTATGCAGTAGATTAAAAAACACACAATTATTTGCTAATGTTCACACGTGCTTCCCCAAAGTGAACTATTCAGTGTGAAATTTCATGATGGGGACTTTAGAAAGTGGCATGGCATAGCAACACAAGGCCTTACCAAAGTTAACCTCACACTTAATTAGCAAAATACAATAGATTCTTAAATTCATTTACAGTGAAAATAATCTGAAAAGAAGGGATATAACCGAAGACACATTTGATGATGTAAATGCCCCATCTGATGTGTGCCTTGTGTATTCCATATTTTGAAAGTGCTTTAAAAAGTCTAGTAGCATGCCCATACCATACAATTCTTTCATCTAAATTATTAAAACTGTAGCTTCTAGTCTTTTTATGAAATTGTGCAATAATCACCACAATCTAATTTTAATTTTTTTTTTTTGAGTTGGAGTCTCACTCTGTCGCCCAGACTGGAGTGCAGTGGCTGCTCCCGGCCACCGCAGCCTCGACCTGCTGGGCTCCAGCGATCCTTCCACCTCAGCCTTCCAAGTAGCTGGAATTAGAGGCATGCACTACCAAGCCCGGCTGATTTTTTGATTTATTGTGGAGATGAAGTCTAGCTGCCCAGGAGGGTCTCGAATGCGCGGGCACAGGCAATCCACTCACCTCAGCCTCCCAAAGCGCGGGATTACAGGCTGAACCACCGAACCCGGCTTAATATATTTTTAACCCT
>NW_007084519.1:0-896 GCF_000164805.1 Carlito syrichta
TTCCTTCCAGCTCTGAGTCATGGAGGCTCCGTTCCTGGCAAGTGAGTACGAGAGGCTGGGGCTTCCTTCCCCCATGTGTTGCCCACTCACAGGATTGGAGCTCTGTGCAGGGCCGGGCAGGCCGGGACAGTGGGGTTCAGATTGTCTTCACGCTGCTTTTCTTGTAGAGCAGAGGTTACATGCTGGTGGCGATCACCTGTTAGGACCTGGACACCTGGCCTCACTCAGCACCCACCCCTGAAGCATGGATGTCACTCCAAGAGAAGTGGGTCTCTGTCCTTCCCGTTGGCTCCCGCGCATGGGTTTGGAGAAGGTTTTCCTCGCAGTAGAGGCACTGTCTATGATCACAGCACTCTGAAATTCTCACTAACAGGTCTGGCTACTTTTCAAGGAGACTATGTGGCAAGAACAAATGCCAGGGTGCTCTCCGCAAAGTTGAGTGGTGAATGTTGGTGGTGAGAAGGAAAGGAAACTCATAGAACCCTAAGGGAAGCAAGCTAAATCGTTGGCTATGGACAGCTAGGAAGTGTATCCCCGCAATCAAAGCACATCTCATTGTGCACCAAAACGACTCCTGCTAAGGGTAGGCCAGGCATGGAATCTCCCACCTCTCATCCAGCACTTTGGCAGACTGAGGACGGAAGATTGCTGGAGCCCAGGAGTTGAAACATGACTGTGTAACATCAGGCAGCCTCATCTCTATCTCCAAAATGTCATCAATGAGCTGGGCATGGAGACATAGGCTTTTGGTTGCAGCCGCTTGGGAGGATTGCCTGAGCCCCGGAGGTCTACCCTGTGGTCAGGTATGGTTGTACCACTCTAGTACCGTCTGGGCCTCAGAGTGAGGCCCTGACTCAAAGAGAAACGCAACCCACAGATGCGGAAAATATATTTGC
>NW_007084520.1:0-783 GCF_000164805.1 Carlito syrichta
CATCATGCTGTTTAGTATCCATATCTTTGTAGGTTTTGGGAGAATTTTGATGGTGTTGATATTTATTTTTATTTCACTGTGGTCTAAGAAGGTGCAATGCATTATTTCAATTTATGAAATTTGTTTATGCTTGGTTTATGGCCAAGGATATTATAGATCTTGGAATACATTCCATGTGGTGACATGTAGAATGTATATTGTTAGGGTAGGTATCTATTATCTATTAAGTCCATTTGGTCAAGTGTCAAGTTGAGGTTCTGGATCTCTTTGTTGATTTTTTGCCTCAATGATCTATCTAGGGTTGTGAATTGGGTTTTCATGTCCTCAGTGTTACAGTTAATAGCTTTTGTAGTTTACTTAGTAGTTGCTTTATACATGCTAGTGCTCTTTCTTGGTTGCATATTTGTTTAGGATGGATTTTTGATGATAGATCGAACATGATATCATTATGTATCTTTTTTCTTCACTTTTTCACCTTTTACTTCTTTACCTTCTGTATCTTTTTTACTTTACTTTTCAATAGCTTAAAAGTTGTTTTGTCTGATATTAAGATTGTGATCTTGCCTTCTTTTGTGATACATTTACCCTGAAAATTGGTTTCCCATCCTTTAACTTTGAATCTGTGGTTGTCCCTTGTGGTGAGATGTGTTTCTGAGTGCAGCAAATTACTGGGTCATTTTTCTTTTAAATCCAGTTTGCCATTCTATGTCTTTTCATTTGGTGGATTTAGCCCATTCATGTTCAAGCTGATTACTGAAATGTGAGTGTCTATCCCTCTCATGA
>NW_007084521.1:0-1396 GCF_000164805.1 Carlito syrichta
CACTGATGATGCAGTACTGTAACTCCCTGGTTTTCACTGGGGATCAATCTCTGTGAGCTCCAGTCCCCCACCTAGAGAATGAACATGATCATAGCTTTTAATGGTTTCTCACAGGGATCGAGTGAAATGGTGATCATTTGAGGCATGCTTTTTAGTCATCCCCCTCTCTGTGGGAGGCAGCGGTCATGTAGGCACTGAGCACAGGACCCGGACAAGTGACCTGGTTCCACATACATTTACACTGTTGGAGGCATATAATCTTGGGCACGTCAGGTACATTCTCCTTGTCTTCCTGTGGCCATCTGTTCATTGGCAATTGATAACAGAATATCGTTTTGAAGTTGTGCTGTGATTGTTTATGTGATTGTACTCCAAATATAGCAGAGGCTTAGTAAATATTGATATTTGCTTTTCTTTTTGTTAAGGTAATCATTTTTTTAGGCTCATTGGAGTCTTTAGAGTGCTTTTTTTGGTGCAATTATATGGAAATAACTGAGAAGTAATGTCCATACTATTTTACTTGCAAAAAGTAAAACATTTTGCAAAGGCTATGTCCACGTGAATCTAGCTAGAGGCATACTTGGTCTTGCACCAGTGCTACATTTTGAAATGTTTGCTAAAGCATAGAAGCAAAATATGCTGCTACAAGAAAGAGAATGTTTGAACAAAGATGGATAAAAAAGAAACCCACTGGCATGACTCAAGTTTTCCAGGCATCGTTCAGTCTCTAGAGGAAGCTAGAGGAACTCTCGGGCTTTTAGGCCCCCAAATCTTGACTGTCTCTTCATAGGACTGATCCTGAAGCTGCCTGAGAATGGTACTTGTGCCATACGTATTCTTTACTGAACACTAGCTGATGGCGAGCCCCATGATCCAATCTGAGGTCATTTTCTTTATGCGAAAGATGGATATGTGAGGACCAAGAAGAAAAATGAACTGGGAAACAATTCATTTGGCACAGAATGGAGAGTGGATTTTTTCTTAGTTGGAAGAGTTTTCTAATAATGCCAGCACAGTTGTTACTTGTTTTAGTTTTGTATCAATCAATAATTACCTTTCAGAGAAGAGATAGTAAAAAAGCAGTTGTTTACTGAATGTGTGTCCTTTGTTAGTAATCAATTCCTTAGACGGTGTGTTATTGATATTCTTGCTATTGATAAGGAAGCTGAGGCTGAGAGATAGTAACTTGCTCATTTCACTACTAAATAAATGGAACCCTAGTCAGCCTGACTCCCAAACCCATATGTGTTATTTAACTTTGAAATACTACTTAAGAAATAAATCACGATGATAATAAGTGGAATGTAATGTCCTGGACTTCAGTTTGTCAAGTACATTTAATACATTAACTTTGGCCGGGCTCGGTGGCTCAGCCTGACATCCCAGCCACTTTGGG
>NW_007084522.1:0-804 GCF_000164805.1 Carlito syrichta
ACCTCATTACTCATTTCTATAGTAATCAACCCTAAGAAAACAATCTAAAATATGGCTAACATACCACATAAGAAGATGTTCAATATGTTGTTATCAGTAGGAGGAAACAGCTGGAAATAACAAATACTCAATAAGAAAACATGAGTAAATAAACAATTCTACATTTTGCTAGGAAAAAAAAACCGGTACATTTCATGGGACTGCCACCTCCGTAAGTTGTTCCTTTAAAGAGCTGCCTGGGAGACATAAGGATGTGTGCATGTGTGGTGAGCCATGGCCTTCATTCCTGGACGGTCAGGCAGCAAGCCAACCACGCTGAGGGGGCCCTGCATTACTGCCCAAGGAGAATGTTCTATTCTCTCTCCACAAGGGTGGCTTTCCAGTTCAGTCAGTTTCGCTTGAGTCTGGAGCCCTGACATATTAGATTCAATGCCTTTGACCTTGTGCATCCTTCTATTCTTGCCCTGGGCCCAGTTTTCCTGCTCCCAAAGCTTCTCCCTCTCAGCTTCTTCAGAGCATGAGTCTCTGGTCTCCCAGAGAGCAGCTGCATGCCCGGTTCTCCTCATAGGGGTGGAGGGAAGGGAATCATCTGTTTGTTTTTCTTCTACCCACTGTAAGACCTCCAAGGGACTGGGCACAGCAATTGGACTTCTTCCCATTGGACTATTGGGGTTTCCTCCTCTGGAAACTCTTCTTAATTATTTCATTTTTCAGAAAATGTGTTCATGACCTCTCTCCTGTCTTCTTGGTTATTGGGGTTCACACTGGTCTAAAAGTTTTTAAAAAAAAATTTTGTTATCATGT
>NW_007084523.1:0-831 GCF_000164805.1 Carlito syrichta
TCACGAATGTCCATGTTTTTTGTTCTCTGTACACATGCACATAATCCTTTTATGGAAAGGAGAAGCATATGAGCATTTCTTGCTCTTTTGGCATCCATATTGTTTTTCTGGCTATCTGCCAGGGTGTGTTTATTATGCACACGTTTTCTGTGTGCCCATAAGTGTTTTTGTACATCACTGCTTTTAGCCTATGACAAATATGTAAACTCCTGTGACCTCTGTAGCAGAGACAGTCCTGGGTGTCTTAGCTTGATTCCTTTTTGAGGGACCTGATTGGATTCACATAGTTCAGCCCCAAATAAGTAGATTAAAAGTATTTTTAAAATACTTTGGTTCGTCTAAGTAAAATATTAGCCTTTTATAAGGACTGTGTAAATTTAGGTCATCTAAATGTATGAATAAACTGTATCTTTGGGCATTTTAAATTTTATGGTTTTGCACTTAAGTATAAAAGTATCCAGACCCAGGTCCTAGTCACTGACCACCCCTTATTAGTAAATCTATAGTTTTATCAGATTTATTAGAAATTTGCACTGACCACGGAAGACACATTTTATATGTGCAGAATTGGGTTCATCTTATCAGCAATTTACCCAATTATGGGAGTAAAAAAGGAAGCATGTGCATTTTCCTCCTAATTCTGGAATAGCTCCTGGTTCTTGAAATTCTAACATGAAAATACATGTATGCAAATTAATGGACATTCAACATGAAGCTTTGTAAACATTATTAATCAAGTTGAAAGGTGGCAGTACAACTATGTAAATACAGTAGAGAGGAAATATATTTTGGATTCTGCATTTTATTTTAATTGCATACAATTAATGATTA
>NW_007084524.1:0-1301 GCF_000164805.1 Carlito syrichta
AGAGTCTGTGCATCAGCTAGAAGAAATGCCTCTTCCACAGCCACTGCCTAAACACTTAGTCAGCTAAATGGCCGTGGCTATTTTTGCTCTTTACCAGTCCGCACGAACTTGATAACTAGCTTATTAAGTTCCATAAAAAATACTGGAGAGACAAAATGCAATAGTATTTAAGAGAGCATAGATGAACTCAGGCAGCTAGTACTTGCACTTACTAGACATGTTGTAAGACACAAACCACTCTACAATCGTAGTCATATATAAAATGAATACAAAATTGCCAATTGTTCTGAGGTTTAAATGAGTTAATACATTCAAAGTACTTGGACTAGTGTCAGACATTTATTAAAAACTGGAAATTTAAGAGAAACTGAACTGTAGTTATTTACAGATAATTTAGGTGAGCAATATAATAATTTATTCTTCTTATCCCTGAACCTAGTCTACTTCTCTATTTAGGTGATCCTTTACCATCTATAATTGATTTTATAATCATCTCCATAAGGATGACCATCTTTTAAGATGTACGTCCGGCCAGGCTCGGTGGCTCAGCCTGTAATCCTGCGCTTTGAGAGGCCGAAGTGAGTGAATTGCCTGACCCTGCAGGTTCGAGCCTGCCTGGGCAACTTGGTGAGACGTCATCTCTACAATAAAAATCAAAAAATTAGCCAGGCATGGTAGTGGGTCCCTGTAGTTCCAGCTACTTGGAAGGCTGAGGTGGAAGGATCGCCAGAGCCCAGCGGGTCGAGGTTGCGGTGGCCGGGAGCGGCCACTGCACTCCAGTCTAGGCGACAGAGTGAGACTCCAACTCAAAAAAAAAAAAATGTATCCCCAGATGACTTTTAGCTTTTATTGTTTATGTTTTCTAACATCTATCTATATACTATGCATAGATAACACTGACATATATACTATGACTTACACGTGATCTTTTATCTGGAAATCTTACTAAACTCTCTTACTAAATTTAATAATTGTAGATTCAGTGGTAGATTGACTTGGATGTTCTGTCCCGGTGCGTCTAAAATAAAGAGGAGGGAGTTTCTCTTTCCCATATCTCCTATTTTTTTCTTATCTTACTGTATTAGGTGAGTCTTCTTGTGCATGATGAATAGATGGACTTGCAGCATGTATTCCTATCTTGTCCCTGTCACTGAATGCTTCTACAGTTTCAGACTATAGTATAACATTTGCTGCTAGTTTTAGATGTCTTCTTTAAGTTAAGAAAGTTCCCAATTATATCTAGTTTCTAAGCTATGCTGTCTTTTCTAAAAACTTTTACCATTTGTTAATGATAATTTTAT
>NW_007084525.1:0-731 GCF_000164805.1 Carlito syrichta
TGAATATTTGGGAAATATATGAAGATGCATTGCCACAAGGTCTTACCATGAAACAACCACAATTTTGTTGACATTTTTCAAAGAAAAAAACCTGAAACACTTTTTATAAATAGTCATACCTACTCAGTTCATTTGTTTGGTGGATTATATTTGCAAGTAGTACTTTTATTTAGCAAAAAGTCATCAGAAGTCATCTGTTAATTGCACATTCCTGTCAAAGAATTTCATCTTTTAAGACCTTTCTTCTATAAGCCAAATGTTTTTAAAATAATTGTTTTGTACATATCTTTATAGAAAAATTTCCCCTTATGATATTTTATAATACCAAGATAATCCTTTTTGAAATAAAGTCAATATGAGATTGAGTTATGATGAATCTGAGAAGAATGGTCAAGTTTCTGTCAGTTAAATGCATAATCTTACTAGCCTCTATGACTTTCTGGAGTGACATTTCACTTAAAAGCATCACTAATCTAATAATCAAGCAATGATAATATAAAATGTATTGAACTGGTTGCATTGGCTTATTTTGTCTTTATCTGATTTATGTTATCTAGAAACATCAACAAAAAAGTGTTAAATAAACACGTTGATATTTATTTAAAGGTGGCAATATTTTAATGATCATAATAATAAGATAAATTATTGCATACAGCACTTTAACTTTCAAAACATTAAAATGTTTCCTATGTCTTTCTTTTTTTATCTTATAGCAATTCCATGAGATTTGG
>NW_007084526.1:0-1343 GCF_000164805.1 Carlito syrichta
CTGTATGAATCCTACCAAAGGATTTTAGATAATTGGCCCTATTGCCCAGTGAGGAAGTGACAAAAGGCCTTTTCAATTGCAATGCAGTTATCGATAGCTGGAGTGGCCAGGCCTCTTTACAACATGTCTTCATTTCATAGTGGGATAAGTTATCATTACTCCCCTTATCTGTGATCCTATTAATCACTAAATTTCTCTTTCTGTGGATGAATGAGCATGTGATAGAGATTCTCCAATGAACTGCCTCTTGGAGAGGAAACTTTGTTGTGAAGAATGTGTGAGAAGTAAACAGTAAGTGTTAAGCAAAGTCATATATAAGTAAACAGTAAGTGTTAACCTTTGCTTAATTGATGTTTATCACTGAGGTTTCTCTGGAGTGGAGTACATTACTTCTTGTTTGTTTGGCTATTAATCCAGAATTGTGTGGGTGTGTGCAAGTCTTCTGAAATGCATTATTCAGGTTGCTTGGAGTGAAAATCAAGTACGATGATAGAATGACAGTGTATATTTTAAACAAGGGAACGAGTTGCTTTATAAATATTTTACCATAATGATTCATGATTTGCCATATCAACCATCAAAATTTAATTTAATAAATAACATCATTCTGATGGAATTTAAATATAGTTCACTGTAATCCATCAGTATATACCAACTTTCCTTAAAGTACTAAGTTTCATGTGATGTCAGCTTTTTTATCTAATCACGGTATGTCTTTATAGATATAATTTTAAATTTCTAAGGCACCCTCATTTTGTCAATAGATTAATTTTCCTGTTTGATGGGAAAATACACAGAAGGTGTCATCAACCCAAAAGAATAAATGGTAACCCAGCTGTCTCCACTTTCACACACATATTGAAATCATAGTTATGGTAATTTTTCAGTTTAGTTTGAGTTATTTTTCCCCTGGTAATTGTGCCAAAGTGTACCTGTTATAATGTGTCAGTTGATATAAAATAGTAAACGACCTAGCAAGTAGTTATGTTGTGCATATCATTTTGTCTTTTCATTACATGTATGTGTTTATTTCTCAGACAGGAATATTTATTTTAAGCAGGCAGAGTGGCAAAATATCAACAACATGAGATTGGGGTCTATACACCAGTGGAGTTCTTTAAACAGATTTAGCAATATACCTTGAACACATTGGCATGATTTTGACCTTCAGTTTCTCATTTCTGCAGTTGATGGAAGATACACTTTTAACTGTTGTTTTGAGGATCAAATGTTATAATGTGTATGTAAAAACACAGAGTACTATTTATATATTTACATATTACTATTATATTCAGGAAGTAACTTAGTCCAGCGAGAATGACATTTTTGCTTTCAGATACTCA
>NW_007084527.1:0-502 GCF_000164805.1 Carlito syrichta
TTGGCAAACATGTCTCTCCTCCTTGCCTGGGAACTTCATGATGGCAGGGTGCCTGAATTATTCAATATCACTGATGCCCACCTGAGTGCCTGTCAATTACTAAGTTTTAATAAGTATTTGTTTAGTTAGAGATGGGTACATGAAGAAATAAATGATTGAGGATAGAAAGAGTAAAGCAAAAAGGGGGGGGAATTGAGAGGTCACATCGGTAATAATAATAATAATAATAATAATAATAATAATAATAGAGCTGGGCTCAGTGGCTCCGCCTGTCATCCCACACCTTTGGGAGGCTGAGGTGAGTGAATGGCCTGAGCCCGCGGGTTCGAGACCCGCCTGGGCAGCGAGACCTCATCTCTACAATAAAATCAAAAAATCAGCCGGGCGTGGTAGTGCGCGCCTGTAATTCCGGCTCCTCGGAAGGCTGAGGCGGTAGGATCGCCGGAGCCTGGCAGGTCGAGGCTGCGGTGGCCGGGAGCGGCCACTGCCCTCCACTCTGGGC
>NW_007084528.1:0-768 GCF_000164805.1 Carlito syrichta
GCCAGCCCGGAGGCTCACTGAGCATTAGGGATCAGGGAGGGCCGAGGACCCTGAGGCCACTAGGACGCCTTCCCCCTTTTTCCACTTGGCACAAGAAACCAGGAAAGGCTCCTGCTGGCTCTAACAGAGGACTCTGAAACCGGAACGAACACCGCTAACTTGGGAGTCTATTGTTCCCATTTTCCACGGTTTATGGTTTTTGTTTTTAAACAATTTAAGTTTAACTTTGAGTCACATTGAGGAGCCTTAGTGCAAGTCACAGCTTCTCTTGATGTAATTTTAGAAATTTATAGAATAGTTTATATAGATTAAAGAAAATTTAAGTAACCATTTTGTTATAGAAGTATGGTTACTTAAGTTTGATTTAAGGGGACCAGTGAAGTTTGAATTAGGTCAACTGGTGCTAGAATAGTGTAACCATAGCAGCAATTGTTTTAATAAAAACTAGTTTGAATCAGTACAGAATAGTAGAAGTTAATAATTCACTATGGTGGTTTCGGGTTTAGACATTGAGTGATGTTAATTCAAGATGATGTAGTTGTAATACAATTAAGGGCACATAAGAAATTGGTTTGGGGAACATTAAGCTACAAAAAGACAATTTGTGGTTGTTCTTTCTCATGTTCTTCCTTATGTATGAAAAAAACATTTGCTTGAAAGTGGGGGGTGTCCTTTGTGCACCTGGATCTGTTCATGTGAAAGGCACATGCTACTTTTTGTTTCCTGTGATGATGAATTGACAGAGTTTGGGGATAAAAGCCCTGGGAT
>NW_007084529.1:0-847 GCF_000164805.1 Carlito syrichta
CTCTAGTCATACTTAGAAAAAAAAGCACCCTTTTAGGTTATGCTAGATAAACAAACAAAATGCTAGATAAACAAACAAAAATGGCATTGGTGATTAAAACCATCCTGATTAATTTATCATATGTATTTAACTTGCCCATCTCTAATCATGGCTTTGTTTTCCCACCTAGTAGATCAAGCAATAGGAGAAGAAAAAGCACTGTTTAGTCAATATCCTAAGGCACATCCATCAACCACTTTACATAGGGCAGCTCTCTCATTTCTCAGAGCTGAAAAAAAGTGTTATTTTTAAGATTCCATTATTATTTATTTATTTATTTATTTTGAGTTGGAGTCTCATTCTGTCACCCAGACTGGAGTGTAGTGGCCGCTCCCGGCCACCGCAGCCTCACCTGCTGGGCTCTGGTGATCCTTCTTCCTCAGCCTTCCAAGTAACCGGAATTACAGGCATGTGCTACCACACCCGTCTGGTTTTTTGCTTTATTGTAGAGATGAGGTCTCGTTGCCCAAGCGGGTCTCAAACCCGTGGCTCAGACAATCCACTCACCTCAGCCTCCCAAAGGCACGGGATTACAGGCTGAGCCACCGAGCCCGGCTTAAGATTCCATTTTTAAAATAAAACAATGATATACGTAACCTTCCAAGGTAACAGATGTAGGAAATGACCCAAAGAATGTCAGTCTTATCCTCTCTGGCATCTCCAATTAGAACAGCTTCTTCCTCAACTCCTTCCTCCCCTGAGCCTACCCTTCACAACACCATTCTAAAATCTGTTAGGGTAACTCATCTCCTCACTCCCTGACTAAAGAGGCTTCAAGAGCTCCTTGCACCTCAGACTTGTGTGAACT
>NW_007084530.1:0-768 GCF_000164805.1 Carlito syrichta
GAAGCCATTTGACAGCCAATCCCACTGTAATCCAAATGCTTACCTAATAAAGTGGCTTCAACAGGCAAATCTTCCACTAATTATATTACACAATGTGCAATTTTTAATAAGTAGTATCTTCAATTTTTCTAGTAGTTCAATAGTGACAATACCAAATATCAATCTAATTTGGGGACTTATATAAAAATAAAGTCAAGATGAATAAACTTTTTAAACAAGGAACACTTCGAGATAAATTATATCTGCAGTTTATTTTATTAAAAAAATCTTTTAAATCAGAAAATGAAATATTGCCACTGTGCATATACACCTTTTTTTCTCTCATAATCACAGAATTTCTTATTTGGGTTAAAATTTCAAAAATACTTTGGTGTAGGCATGGTGTGATCTAGCTGCAGCGTTAGAGTTTACAAAGATTGCGAGTAAGACACTTGAAACTGATTTATCTTCTTTGCTTGACTGCCCACATAACCACTGCACGGCAACCACAACTTTGTAAAAACGACTTTGTGTCATTATGCCCAGCAATGTATCCTTAAAGACACACGGCAGCAGGGGCACACAGAAATTCCTTACACAATGAAAAAGTCTATCGTCCAATTCCTTGGAAGTACATTTATTCTTCTCACCTTCTCTTTTCTTAGCAACAGCCTAGCTGGGGCTAACTGTCCACTCACAAGCTAGCTTACCCCCCATCATTCTGTGCTCCGAATTGCTCCTTTCTCCTCCCATTTGTGCCGTGAAACTCTAGAGGGAGGAAGTGAGGGG
>NW_007084531.1:0-639 GCF_000164805.1 Carlito syrichta
CCCAAAGGAAATAAAATTTGCTTTTTCATAGAGATACTAGCTCTCCCATACTTAATTCAGCATTATTTACGATAGCCAATATAATGAAGCAACCTAAATATCCTTTGACAGATGAATAAAGAAGTTATGATACATAAATAAAAAAATATATGCAAATGCTCATATCTACATATATAATAGAATTTTATTCAGTCTTTAAAAAAGAAATAACGCCATTTGCAACAACATTGATAACCCACTAAAGGACTTTACTCATATGCTAAAAGTGAAATAAACTAGAAAGTAAAATACTATACGATTGCACTCATATGCAGAATCTTAAAATTTTTTTGAGTACTTAGAATGATGATGGTTCTATGGATGGGGAATAAGTAGAGGATGGGCAAGAAGTAGATCAAAAGGTACAAATTTGCATTTAATATAAAGAAGTCTAGAGATAAAATATCCACAATGAAAATCATAGCTAATAATATTTTAGTGCGCACTAAAAAATTTGCTAGGAAGCCGGGCTCGGTGGCTCAGCCTGTAATCCCGCGCCTTTGGGAGGCTGAGGTGAGTGGATGGCCTGAGCCCGCGGGTTCGAGACCCGCCTGGGCAGCGAGACCTCATCTCTACAATAAATCAAAAAATCAGCCGGGC
>NW_007084532.1:0-2157 GCF_000164805.1 Carlito syrichta
TTACAGGCTGAGCCACCAAGCCCGGCTCAATAACTCTCTTTTAAAGAAACAGTAAAGTAAAATAAGGAAAACACCACTTTTTCCATGTAGAAATTATTCGCTTATTAAATTATTTAAATAGATCTTCTTAGTGAAGAACCTTGGAAAAAGTATATTCTTTTAGGAGAGTCCCTGAAAGAACTTGAATGTTGAATAAATTCAACTTTAAGAAAGAGCACTTTACAGTTTTTGTAAGGGAAAAAATTCCAGGTTTCCTGGGGATGACTGCCACATGTAAACTGAAATTAACATTTGTAGTTTTCTCTGTCTAAATTATATGTAGCTGATCAGAGCTTGAACTACTGATGATTTGGAAGATGGGACTTGCAATATATTGGTGACCTTAGGTGACAGTCTTGGGAATGAAATAAGATCTGAATTTCCATATCTGAAAAGACTTCTGTCTTCTGTGTACCTGGGAGAATTGATCTAAAACAACCAACTCTTAAGATATATCCTAGGATTAGACTTTAAATTAAAAGGAACAAAAGGCCATCTGAGCCTCCTAGCCAAAAAATAAGTAATTTTAAAATTAAAATGCATTATAAATGAATATACGCATAATGGAAAGATGGCCTCATACTTCTTTTTTAAGCAAAAGATATTTTTACTTTAGGGTTGTGGGATGCACGTCAAGATTTGCTACATAAGTAAGTCGCATGCAGGTGAGGTGTGGGTCTCTAGTCAGCCCTCTTTCCCTGGTGGTGTATCTGGTACCCAATGGGTGGTGGTTGTATCCTCTTTCCCCCTCCCTCCATCCTCCCCCTCCACCCCATGAGCAGTGCCCAGCATTTGCTGTTTCCCCCTTTTTTCCCACATGCCCAAAGTTTAGGGCCCATTCCTGAGAGCATGTGGCACTTGGTTCTTTGTTTCCTTGATAGTTCACTTAATATGATGTCCTCCAGCAGCATCCATGCTGCTGCGAAGGTCATGACTTTGTTCTTTATGACTGTATAGTATTCCATCGTGTGTATGTACCACATTTTCTTTATCCAGTCCACTTTTGATGGGCATCTGGATTAGTTCCATGTTTTTTTACTAATGGAATAGTACTGCAATGAACATACTTGTGCAGATGTCTTTCTGGCACAGCAACTTATATTTTCCTGGGTACATTCCCAGAAGAGAGATTGCTGGATCACATGATACCTCAATTTTTAGTTCTTTGATAAAAATGCCACACTGCATTCTGCAGAGGTTGAACTAGCTTACATTCCCACTGACAGTGTAGAAGTATTCCCTTTTCTCTACAGCCTTGCAAACCTCTGTTGTTATTTGACTCTTTAATGATAGCCATCCTGACCAGTGTGAGGTGATATCTCATTGTAGTTTTGATTTGCATTCCTCTAATGATAAGCAAAGCTGAACATTTTTAATATATTTATTAGCCGCTTGAATTTCTTTGGGAAGTATCTGTTCATAAAGAGACAACTCATGATTCTTGATAGCAACATGAAGCAAGAAAAAAACAGAAAAATCTTTTCAAGAAAATAAAAATGAGCAATCATTTTAATTAACTGTGAAATATTGACTAAGTAAATATCTCATAGTGATACTCAAGATTATTTGTGAGCTGCAGTTTGAGTAAGTTTGGAAAAACACTGCCGTTCTTTTTTTCTTTTTTTGAGTTGGAGTCACACTCTGTCATCCAGACTGGAGTGCAGTGGCCGCTCCTGGCCACCGCAGCCTCGACCTGCTGGGCTCCGGCTATCCTTCCGCCTCAGCCTTCCTAGTAGCTGGAATTACAGGTGCATGCTACCACGCCCGGATGAATTTTGATTTATTGTAGAGATGAGGTCTTGCCCAGGCTGGTCTTGAACCCGCGGACTCAGGCAACCCACTCGCCTCAGCCTCCCAAAGCACGGGATTACAGGCTGAGTCACCGAGCCCGGCCGATACTGCCATTCTTAAGAAAATTCTTGAACATATCCTTGATTGTAAAGGCTGCTTTTTCACCACTGTGCAAAACAGCCATGTAACTAAAAACTATCTGTACCTCCAAAACTGTTGAAATAAAAGTTTAGAAAAATAAGGCTTTCAAATGTTTCCACAAAAAGTAACATAGAAAATAAACACGTTTGGAATTTTTTATAACAAGTAAAAGACATTTAAAAAAGT
>NW_007084532.1:3474-4338 GCF_000164805.1 Carlito syrichta
GAAACACAAAGCTTGAGATAGTTTTTTTGTCATAATTTTGAGAACCTTCAAAGTTCACCCAAATTAAGTTAAATATTTTATGGTCATTCTGCAAGGTAACCACAAACTTTTAGATTAGAGGTTCTTGAAGCTGTTAGTTCATATGCAGTTTTTAAAAAAATCTGTATTCTTCTTGAGAGAGATTTCAGAGTTCTCATCAGATCCCAGATAGATCTAGAGACTTAGGCAACTTTGATTTATTTTTCAAAATAATTTAAAGTTTAGTTTTTAAAATGTAAATTTTAAATTGAGAAATTGATGTATAATTCACAGAAAAAAGGTAAAAGGAAATTTCAGTATCGCTAGGTATAACTCTCTTGAAATCTAACATTCACCATGTCTACAAGGGTCAATAATTTTATCAAAATATTATCAAATTTATTCTTTATTTGGGAAGATTTTTAAATGTACTGTTTTTATGATATTAGGCATGCATTATGTCAACTTTGCATCTCACTGTAAATGTAGACATTAAAAGTATATATGTATGTTTTTTTAATATTTTTTATTATGGTTTTGTGGGGTACAGTTAGGGGTTAGGTATACAATTACGTTTCATTCAGGCACCCTGTTGATAAGAGGTGTTTCCCCATCCCCAGACAGATATTTGCTACTGCTAAACCCATCTCCTTCTACCCCCCACAGTTTCTCAGTACCATCAGTCATTTTCATATAGTATTACATTGGATGTTCAAGGTCCATTATATAAGTGAGAACATGTGATGCTCGGATCTTTGTTTCTGTGAGAGGTCACTCAGTATTATAGACTCTAGTTCCATTCAGGTTGCTGCAAAATTCATGATTTTGTTCTTTTTTATGACTGTG
>NW_007084533.1:0-814 GCF_000164805.1 Carlito syrichta
CCCACTGTAGCTTCTTTCTCCCACTGATTATTACTAAATAATATGGACAAAATACCCCCTCCAAACCGTCCACTTCCAAAAAAAAATCCAGAAAATTACTCTGCAGAGTATGTAAAACAGCAGTCATCAAATTGAAGAGGGAAGTCAAAACTTGTAGAGCCATGTGATGAGTTGCTTTGGGTTTTATTTTCTTTCTTTCTCTCTTATCTTTAAATTGAGGGCAGGCCAAACCAAGAACCTTATAATGATTATGGTCAGCAACACCTGTTCAGAAGACTACTAGGAAAACCCCCGTGAGATGCAGATTGTGGAAGAAGTCCTCATTTTTCCCCTTTTCCCTCTCCCATCACTTCCTTGAGACCACCCCATTGAAGTAGTGGTTTATGTTAGTGCAGCAGGTGGAGTTGCATAGCCCCAAAAGAATATCCTTTCCTTTAGGAAGGAGAATCAGAAAAAGAGACTCTGTTATGCAGAGAGAAGGGAGGTGGGGAGAATATTCATATATTTTTGTTTCATTTCTCTGACTTTTGTTGTTCAGATATGCACAACTGCAGAAGGTTAACTGTCTTAAAGAACTCTGTGTTTTTGGTCAGAGGAACTGGCAAAGGGGAACTTAGGAGTCCAGAAAGGGAAGGATCAATTCAGAAGACAGATATTCTGAATTCAAGTTTTGTGTATCACTCCTGACTCTCTCTCTCGTACAGAACACACCCAAAAGGAGCACATCAAAATCTTCAAGAAGAGAAGGCATACATGAGACTCCGTTCAAGTTTTAGGCCAGGTCCTCCATTTCCCTTGTGGTGAGCAGGCCCAA
>NW_007084534.1:0-910 GCF_000164805.1 Carlito syrichta
CCTTAACTAGGTAACAAGCTGACTTAACTAGCTGACTTAATTAGCTAGCAACCTAGCTAGCCAGCTGACTTATCTAGATGACTTAAGCTAGCTACCTAGCTCGCCAGATGGCTGGCCAGCTGACTTAACTAGCTGAATTAAACAGCTAGACAGCTGGCAAGCCAACTACTTCATAATTGACTTAACTAGCTACCCAACTGGCTAACCAGCTGAATTAACTTGTTGGTTTAAACTGCCAGCCACCTAGCTAACCATTTGATTAACCTAGCTAGCTACCTAGTTAGTCAGCTGGGAAGCCAGCTGAATTAACTAACTGACTTAACTAGCTAGACAGCTGCCTAGCCAGCTGACTTAACTAGCTCACTACCTAGCTAGCCAGCTGAATAGCCAGCTGACTTAACTAGTGGTCTTAACCAGTTAGCCAGCTGGCTAGCCAGCTGACTCAACTAGGTGACTTAACTAGTCAGCTGGCTACCCAGTTGACTAATCTAGCTGACTTAAATAGCTGGCCTGCTTGATAGTAAGCTGAATTAACTAGCTTACTATATAGCTAGTCAGGTTGCTAGACAGTTTCTTTAACTACTTGACTTGAGTAGCTAGTCAGCTGACTAGCCAGCTCACTTAATTAGTAAGCTATCTAGCCAGTCAGCTGGGCTAGCCAGCTGACTTAACTAGGTGACTTAAATAGCTAGGCAACATGCTAGGCAGCTGACTTAACTATCTAGCTACAAAGCTAGCCAGCTGTTTTGCCAGCTGACTTAACTGGGTGACTTAACTAGCTAGCCAGCTGGCTAGCAGGCTGACCTAACTAGCTACCTAGCTAGCCAGCTGGATAGCCAGCTGACTTAACTAGCCAGCTACTTATGAAGTCCGTTGGCTTGCCAGCTGATTACCTAACTAGCTACCTAGT
>NW_007084535.1:0-687 GCF_000164805.1 Carlito syrichta
CCACCAATGCAACTAGCTTTCTCCCACAAGTGTTACTTTCTGGCTGGAGGTCAACAGCACAGCCGACCACAGTGGATATAATACCTCAAAACTGGAAATGATCTGATCTCAGATCCCAGCTGTCCAAGCCACTCCAGCCACCCAGGATGTTGTGAGTCAATGCAAGTACTTGATGGCCACAGCTGGTAATTGAGAAACTCACCACACCAAGGCTTATATAACCAAGGGAACCCTACGGTACATAAGTTAGCTTCCTGCCAACCTCAAATATGAATAATTAGTTCACCCAAATGAGAAGGAACTAGAAAAATAATTCTTGCAATATAAAAAAACAGAGTTCTTCATCATCTCCCAAAGACCACACTCTTCAGCAATGAACTATAACCAAAACAAAATCTTTAAAATTTCGGATATAGAATTCAAAAAGTTGATTATAAAATTGAACTATGAGCTTCAAGCGAAAATTGAAAACCAACACAAAGAAATTTTAAAAATAGCAATAAGCTCTTTAAAACATGGGTAAAAATTTCTCCAAAGAGATAAACACCTTAAACAAAAAACAAGCTGAAATCCTAGAAATAAAAGAATCATTCAGGAGATTACAAAATACAGTGGGAAAGTTATAACAGTAGACTAAGAACAAACAAAAAAAGGATCTCAGATCTTGAAGACAAGGCATTTGAATTA
>NW_007084536.1:0-782 GCF_000164805.1 Carlito syrichta
AAATCAGAGTACTGTTCAAAGTAATGGCTTGCTTTTATCTTCTTCTGATTATTAAGAGTCATAAAGATTAATACAGTCTTTTTCTCTACCAGCCAATAAGATGACATTAAAACAGGAAGAATAGGGAAAGCTTCTAGAGAGAAATATTAGGAGAATTAGTAAAGTCGGCCTGGGTTAGTCATTATTTTATTTATATTTTGTAAACATAAAAAGATTATAATAGATCTGTGCTGTAGAGCATAGTGAATATTCCTTTACTTGTATTAATAACATATTGCATAATCATTGTCATTTTCTATAACATTATATATTATTGACTACAAATTAGGCCATGCTATAGACACTGACCAGAAAAAATATAAAATTATGATCACCAATACAAGTAACAGAGTCTAACATAATATCAGTTATTATAAGGACATGTGATCAAATCATAACTTCATATATATTATATATATGCTTATAATTTTCATGGTTTTAAAACTTAAACCTTCATATTCATGAACAAGTTTTTAAACAAAAACTGCCCCAAGTGTGAAAAAAATTGAGACTGTCAGATATGAGTTAATGTGGGATAACAGTGTTCATATCTCAGTCACAATAGTGAACTTGAGTTAGAAGCACGCATTTTGATGACTACTTTACCAAATATGAAACTAAAAGTTTTTTCATATTTATTAATATGTAGTTTTGATTTTAGAGAACCTTAAAACCAGAAGAAAAATTAATAAAAAACATACAGCTCAATCTTGAGTGATTCCCTCATCAGTAGTATTATCAGT
>NW_007084537.1:0-748 GCF_000164805.1 Carlito syrichta
TCTCCATGTCTTTGTGGGTTTTGGGGGGACTTTGTTGGTATCAATGTTTATTTTTATTCCACTGTGGTCCGAGAAGGTGTTTGGTAGAATTTCGGTCCTTTTAAATTTGCTTATGCTTGATTTATGGCCGAGTATGTGGTCAATCTTAGAATATGTTCCACGTGGTGATGAGTAGAATGTGTATTCTGTGGTCTTTGGATAGAGTGTTCTGTAGGTATCAATTAAGTCAATTTGGTCCAAAGTTACATTGAGGTTCCGGAACTCCTTGCTGATTTTTTGTCCTGATGATCTGTCTAGGGTTGTGAGTGGGGTATTGAAGTCCCCAGTTATGATAGTGTTAGAGCCAATATCTTTCTTTAGTTTTCCAAGAAGCTGCTTTATGAAAGTTGGCACACCTATGTTGGGTGCATATATATTTAGAATAGATATTTCTTGTTGATGGATTGAGCCTTTTATCATTATGTAGTGGCCTTCTGTATCTTTCTTGATTTTTAATAGTTTGAAGGGTATTTTGTCTGAAATTAAGATGGCTACTCCTGCTTTCTTTTGTATTCCGTTCGCCTGGAAGTTTGTTTCCCATCCTCTTACTTTGAGTCTGTGGATGTCCTTTCTAGTGAGGTGAGTCTCTTGAAGGCAATAGATTGTTGCCTGATGATATTTTATCCATTTTGCCAATCTATGTCTTTTCAGTGGTGCATTTGTCCGTTCACATTTAGGCTATAATTGAAATGCAAGAGTAGATCCCTGT
>NW_007084538.1:0-798 GCF_000164805.1 Carlito syrichta
CCCAAAATGCTGTAATTGTCAATAAACAAAAGAAAAAAATTTATACAATTTTTTTCTTTTTATTTCAGAACAAAAAAAGACTGTAAAATGAGACTATGCTTTCAAATAAAGCTACTGTAGTTCTCTCGTATGTCATTTAGCATTAAATTATAGTATCTCTTTGGAAAAATTTCTCAAATTTTAATATGCATAATAATCAACCAAAGGTTCTTATTGAAATATAAGTTCTAATTCAGGAGGTCTGGACAAGGGCCTGGGATTCTGCAAATTTTTACAAACTCCCAGGTGATGTAGATACTACTGGTTCAGGGATCACACTGTGAGTAGCAAAGTTCTTCTAGAGTCCATCACATTCCACAGAATGGGTTCAGTCATCTGCCATTGAGTATTAGAGACCAGGTGGGCTTGCATTAATGCCTGTGTTTTGACGGAATGGAGGGGTGTGCTGAGAGCAGTGGGGAAAGATAAGATGGGTGGGATGATCCTGGAATTAAAAGTTGGCAGGGAATTTGAATTGACATGAAAGAAAATAGAGTTATAGATTCTTATGAAAGGAGATCTAGGAAACACTCTGCATGTCTGAGAACATTTTCAGCAAATTCTTACTTCTAGTAAATGCCCCTGAAAGAACACAGATGCAGAGACAGAGCTCTATCCTGGGATTCCTTGCTGTTCTTCCACTCCCAAGAATGGAGTGCCTGGATTCATTGTTTGCTTTGCCATCTGCTCCTTCAGGATGCTTCCCATGACAGTGACAGCCTAGGTCAGGTGACCTTCTTGTGTGCCTGCACGATGTCC
>NW_007084538.1:2701-3696 GCF_000164805.1 Carlito syrichta
GGACACTCCACAGTCATTGACTGGCTAACTTAAGGATACAAAACCCTAGACCTCTTGACTCAAGGTGGGCTCATCTCAGTTAAAATGTATGCCCCAAAGCTCTCCAATGAGATTAACAAAAGCTGAACTCAAAATGAGATCACATCTTGCCTAGCTTCTTTTCCTTCTTTGCTTTACTTGCTCTTTCTCCTGAGAGCACATCCCAGCATGCACCCAAATTCCTATCTTAGTTTCTTTTTCCAGGGAGTCACATCTAGGACACCTTTCTAAATTCTACTGGGCACTAAGATAGGGCCTGCTGGTTGTGCACAAATAAATTATCTGTGGAAATGATTCTTTCTTCTCTCTCCTTTACCAAAATATAAGGCATATGACAGAGGATCACCAAAACTTGAATTTATTTATTAAAATTGTGCATTTATTCTTACATGCTTAAATTTCAGTCAACTTCAAAGTACTCTCAATTTGATGCAATACACCTAGTGAAACACTTTTCCACTGCTCAAACCAGTTTTTAAACTCATCAATTTTGATGCCTTTTAGTGTTTCTGCTGTTTTTTGTTTCGCCTCTTTCAAATTGGCAAAATGTTTCCTTTTGAGGACTTTTTCATTGGGGGAAACAAAAAAATCTCTAAGGGCAAGATTGAGTGAATTGGAATTAAGGTCATTTTGGGTAAAAAAAACAAAACAAAACTGCTGAACACTCAGTGCAGTGCAGGAAGGTGTACTCGTAAATCACCCATTAGGAGATGGGTAACTTTGTTGAAGGAATTCCCCCACCACCAAAAAAAAAAAAAAAACTCACAGAAGCCAAACTCAGCCTCTCACAGCAATGCTAGCTGGTACACTGATGCCAATGTGTTCCTAGAACACTTACCTAGCGGGAAGAGCCTGTACTACAAGGGGCCGGCCCTCCAAAATATAATTTCAGGGTTTTTTTTGTACTCCTTTATACATCTCATTCCCCAGAGCATGTTAAAAAATCTCCAAGCCGG
>NW_007084539.1:0-1072 GCF_000164805.1 Carlito syrichta
CATTGAAAAAACCTTTTTAAAAGTCTCTTCAAATCCAATTAGGAAGAGTGTTGGGAGCCAACAGCTATAGCTACATGGCTGAGGCCTGTAAAGGCCCATCTGGAATATCGCCTCTGACATAGGATATCAGTTATACCTATAATATTGGCGTGTGATTAGTGACCAGTGTGCATACATGGCAGTAAAACGTATAAGTAAATCTCAATACACCTGATGGAAAGTGCATAGCAGAATTATTTCTCTCTGTCTTTCTAAGTTTTACTTCTTTCTAGATATTTTTTAACTTCTATTTCCTGGTAGACTGGGTAGTCAGCTCTTGTTCCCGAAAGCTGTTTCCCCTAGGGCTAAGATTAGAAACTAAATTACCATGATAGTTTTGTCACCCTGCCCCTAGCCAGGCAGAACGTTTTCTTTTGTTTAGTTAATTACTGAAACTCTCTGCTTCAGCCCATGGCCGCCATCTTGGCAACCCTGCATTTCCTTGTTCAAGAGTGTGACAGCTACTATTTGATTTTTAGAGTAGACTTGTTAGGATAAAATATATACATATACACTCATAGTTGCATAAATTTATGCTTGCTGTTTTGTTTCCTTTTGCTACATTATTCAAGTGTAATCGTTACTATATGATTTATAAAAGAATTAATGATGAGGTATTGGCTTAATGAGATATAGCATAGTATTAAAGTCCAATCATTAGATTATATAAAAATTAAAGTTTAGACATATGAAACATGAATTATAGTAAAGTTTTGTAGTTTAAGAATAAGTTTTAACTGAGTTATAAGGCATTATGTTCAATCATAATAGGTTAATAGTATAACTGACAGTTAAGTCATTTAACTAAACTTATAGATTATAGTATAGTGTTAAGTTGATAATATTAATCGTTAAAAATATTGGGAGTCAGTGAACTTGGATTGAACCTAGAGTTAACTCAGGAAAGTTTTTTGTATTAATCAGGGTATAGAACAAAGAGTATAATATGAATGATTCATTGAACATTATGGAAACACTTTGAACAATTTGTATTGAAATTGTGCACCTGTGACCTTAATGTAAGCACAGCAGG
>NW_007084540.1:0-1385 GCF_000164805.1 Carlito syrichta
CAGGGTCAGAGTCTGATGGTCTCCACCACCCGGGCTTCTAGCCCACACACTGTGTTCTCTCCCTCGTTTGCTTCCATGACCCACACAAAACTTACATCTGCTGTTGCTTTTTCTCTAATCTTGACCCTTTTTAGTCATAAACAAGAAAAAGAGCAAAGTTGTGTTTCCTCTAACTTTCAGGAAATCTTTCTTTTCAGGCTTCTCACTTGGCATAAGAGAAGTTACAGCACTAATCTGACTCAATACTGGAAATATAAGTGCCTTGTATGTTTTAGAAGAGGGTTCAGAGCGATGGATCAGATAACCCCCAACACCACGTAGTTGACAGAACACAAGTAGTGTGCCGCTACCCTTAGAAAGGCCTGCTTACAAGGCTAGTCCCAGAGGGCATCTGGGAACTTGGGTTCTGAGTGCTCCCGTCATTTCCTAATTGTTCAATGTGGTGTACTGTGCCTAGAGTGTTTGTACAAATGTGTGGCTTGTGCTGAACATCTGCTTCTTTTCGGAGTGTGTGGAGCTTTGGTCCAGGTGTCAAAGGAAAAGGTGACTATGTGACCAGGCCCAATGAAAACCTTGGACATTGAATTTTTCAGTGTCCCTGAAACTTTGCAGTGATGAGTTCCTTCCCATTAACATTTTTCTTACATCATCACAATTTGACCCTGGAAGAATTCAGGGTTTTCTGCGTAAGTCCAAGGGGAAGAACTTTTGGAAACTTGAGCCTGGTTATCTTGAGATTTTGCTCCATGTGTCTCTTCTCTGTGCCTATTCTGCTTTTCATCCTCTTCCTGTAATAAATCATGAGTGTGGCTACATGCTGAGTTTGCAATTCCTCTTAGTGAACTACTAGATCTGGGGCTAGTCTTGGGGGCCCTCAACCCAGACAGCTGTCAGCATTTGCACAAGGCTTGTCATAATTGCTATTAGTTATTTTCAGCTTTGCCAGTGAGATATGGTTATATGCCTTCATGGTTTAATTTACCTGATTTGAGTCATTTTATTGTCTAATCAATAAAGACATTTCATTTGACAGATATTGCACAATGGACAGTTAATCATTTAAGTTTGCAGAACTTTGTGCTTATATATAATTCTTAAATTTGGAATAATATGATCCGATCATACTTAGGAGAATGGTAAATATTCACTTTCTTTATGCCAAAATAGTTATGAGAGCAGAGAAAAAGTCTCAGGAGTCATCACCTGTTTGGGCTGGCATATTTAGTAACAGCAGCCAATGCAGTTATGTCTGCAGAGAATGGTGAGGTTCTCTGCCCCTATTTCCTTCAAGGCTGCTCATAGGTCTCTGCTGAATCCACCCCAAGGATCTCCTTTTGCTAAGGGAACTGCTCCTCCCCACATACCCTGTTCAATTTCTTGTTCTG
>NW_007084541.1:0-1159 GCF_000164805.1 Carlito syrichta
AGCTTTTTAGCTACTTGAAAAAATTCAGCTGTGAAGACATCAGGTTTTGGGTTTCTCTCTCTCTCTCTCTCTCTCTCTACTTTTGAGTTGGGGTCCCAATCTGTTGCAGATTGGAGTGTAGTCTGCTGACCATCCTTCTGCTTTGGATCTTTCTGCTTTATTTTGCACAAAACTATTTGTTGAGTAAATGAATGAGTGAATGATGAGTCTTCACTCTTTAAGGGAAATTTAGTGATGGCTGCTTACCTAGAGAGGTTACAGTCATGAAAATGGATTAGATAATTGCCTGTCCACATGAAGTCATGAGGGAAGACTTGGGAACCAAGCTGCTGTCTAATATTTCTGTAAAGGCTTGTGACAAAGGCCAGTCTGCCCAAAAGTGTGTGTAATGCTGAGTCTTTTTTCTAAGACCATGACTGAGAAGTGAAGATGAGACAAGTTACTTTTGATTTTTTTATTAATCAATATTTTTTATTATGGTTTTGTGGGGTACAGTTAAGGGTTAGGTGTACAATTACGTTTCATTCAGGCACCCTGTTGATAAGAGGTGTTTTCCCATCCCCAGACAGATATTTGCTACTGTTAATCCCATCCCCTGCACCCCCATAGTTTCCCAGTATCATCAGTCATTTTCATATAGTATTACATTGGATGTTCAAGGTCCATTATATGAGTGAGAACGTGTGATATTCGGATCTTTGTTTCTGTGAGAGGTCACTCAGTATTATAGACTCTAGTTCCATCCAGGTTGCTGTGAAATTCATGATTTTGTTCTTTTTTATGGCTGCATAGTATTCCATCGTGTATATGTACCACTTTTTTTAATCCAGTCCTCTTTTGATGGGCAGCATTGTTGTTTCCAGGTTCTTGCTATTGTGAACAATGCTGCGATAAACATACGTGTGCAGGTATCTTATTTATAGAGTGATTTGAGTTCTTCAGGGTATATTCCCAGTAGGGGGATTGTGGGGTCATATGGAAGGTCGATTTTTAGAGCTTTTAGGAATCATCACACTGCTTTCCACAGAGGTTGCACTAGTTTACACTCCCACCAACAGTGTAGAAGTGTTCCCTTTTCACCACACCCTCTCCAGCAGCTGTTATTTTTTGAGTTGTTGACAATTGCCATTCTGACTGGAGTTAGGTGGTATCTCAGTGT
>NW_007084542.1:0-1119 GCF_000164805.1 Carlito syrichta
TCGGCCACTGCACTCCAGTCTGGGAGAAAAGAGTGAGACTCCAACTCAAAAAAACAAAAACAAAAACAAAAAACTAAGATATTACAGCTGATTCAAAGGAGAATTCAAAGCACCATAAGTATTCAAGTCCTTTAAAAAAGCAAAAATAAATATTAAAATAGTTGCAAAACTGACATTTTCGCTGGGAAAAAGAGTGGCATCAAGTGCCCTTCCATTTAATTGTCTATGATCCTGTGCCTTGCCATGTAACAGCTTGCAGAACTGAAAAAATTCAAAGACAATGAAAGTTGTGAAAAGTCTAGAAGAGTAATATATTGTTTTTCTTTGTCCATTTTCCAGTATTTCACAATTTTTTCCTGAGAGTAATATTTTAAAAAATTGAAACAAAATTCACATTCTATGCCAAAGCATACATTAAGAAAGCAAAGTACAAGAGTAGGGAAGCTGTGTGCCTCAGAACTCTTCTGTCTAAGAGTCACAGTGCCTACTCGGTGCCTAAGGGGCCCTTGCCACAATTAACAGACTGGAGTAAAAAATCTAGAGTACTTATGCTCAGACTAAAAGGATAAATTACTCAAGTAAAAGTACTGATTTGGAAAAAAAAGTGGTTTAAAGAAAAGATCATTTAATGAATCTTATGGTACACAAGATCAACAATAGGGCATTTCCATCACAAAGGGTGAATTCTGGGAATTTCACTTTAATCTTGACCACTCAAAAACTTTATTTCTTCTCAAAACTGGCATCCAGCATCATCTTCTTAGTAAAACCTAGCCTGTTAATGTCAAGAGAGACATCACTCTTTATTCTTTTGTGATTTACACTGTCCCTACAGACACTTCTGTCACAGCACAATCCACACTCAATCCCCTCATTCACTTATTTCACCCCCTTGAGGGCAGGCACAATGTCTAATCCATCTTTGTTTTCTCACACATTTGTCATACAGCTACTATTAAAAGCCTGGTGCAGAGACTCAACCTATAATCCCAGCATTTTGGGATGCTGAGGTGAGAGGACTGCCTGAGCCTGGGGGTTCAAAACCAGACCTTATCTCTACAATAATCAAAAAATTAGCAGGGTGTGGTGGCATGCATTGGCAGTTGAAGCTACTTGGAA
>NW_007084543.1:0-744 GCF_000164805.1 Carlito syrichta
AACAGGGTGCAAAGACAGTGAATGAAATGTCAGAAGTCCTACAAGTAGACTCCATAAATGGGACTTAACTGCAGGTTTCCAGCTCCCAAGTCTCTGCTTTTTCTTCAACCATACTCTGCCTGAGCGTCTTCATGCCTCAGGCTTGGAACAAATGAATAAAAGCCTACTAGAAACATTTCCAACCCCCACATCCTCAAGTTTCTCTTCCCAAGCTCCATAGATACAAAAATGCAAACACTAGTGTATGAAAGCAAAATATGGAGAGGCGATAATTTTGAATGAATAAGAGTACTGAAATTTGGTAAACAATAAACACTTTAGAGATATCTAAATAGTTTGATAAAATAGAATTTATTTGAATACAATATTGCGGGGACCCGCCCCTCAAGGGTCATGAGATATCCTGAAGGAGAGACGGATAGGTGACGGACGAAGATCATATACACAGACACCTGCCTCTTGAACAGATGACAATCTAATGTTAGTTAACACAGAGCTTTTATACCATTCGTGAAGGGGCAAGACAAAGAAAATTCTTTCACATACATATCTTTTAAAAGTTACCATCTAGTGGTCTTAGTAGCAAACAAACCAAGATTCCCATGAGCATAGTAGCAAATAAGCCAAGATTCTCATAGGCATTTAGACAACAAGTCTTATTCATAAAGCCAACAATGATACTTTCAGTCCGATGTCCCAAATTACAGTCTCAAGAAAGTTTCTTTAGTGTATATTTCTTTATGA
>NW_007084544.1:0-749 GCF_000164805.1 Carlito syrichta
GTTTGGGTATCAATGTGATGTTAGCTTCATAAAATGATTTAGGGAGGGTTCCATCTTTCTCAATCGCCTGAAGTACCTTCAGTAGATTGGAATCAGCTCCTCCTTAAATGTCTTGTAAAATTCTGCTGGAACCTCATCTGGTCCAGGGCTTTTTTTTGGTAGGTAGTTTTCTTATTACAAGTCAATATTCTTGATTGTTATTGGTCTATTTAGGGTCTCAGTTTCTTCTTGTTTCAACCTAGGCAGGTTGTGTGATGACAGAAAGTTCTTCATTTCCTTGAGGTTTTCAAGTTTGTTTCCATACAAGTGTACATAGTAGTCGCTAATGATTTTTGTATTTCTTCAGGGTCAGATGTGACTTCATCTTTTGTGTTTCTGATTGTGCTTATTTGGGTTTTTTCTTTATTTTTTTTTTTGGTCAGTCTAGCTAGGGGACCATCAATTGTATTTATCCTTTCAAAGAACCAGCTTTTTGTTTCATTGATTTTTTTGTATTGTCTTTTTGTCTTCTATGTCCTGGATTTTTTTGGACTTTTATTTTGGTGATCTGGATTCTTCTGCTGAAATTAGGGTTTTTGTGGTCTTGCTTTTCCAGCTTTTTTAGTGGCTTGCTAGAGCTGTTAATTTGTGCTCCTTCCATTTTCTTCATGTGTGTATGTAGAGGATATAAATTCCCCTCTTACTACAGCTTTCATTACATCCCAGAGATTTTGGGTAAGATGTTTCTTCATTTTCATTTGTTTCCAATA
>NW_007084545.1:0-836 GCF_000164805.1 Carlito syrichta
ATGTCTACACACAATGTTCACAGAGTGGATACAGGTACAGATAGTTTCAGGAATGGGGGTTCTTATTCCAGCATGTGTACTACACCCTCATCTGCCTACTGACTCCTGGAACTAAATAATGGGGGAGGAGTCTACTCAGGCCTATTAATTTCCCCAGGGGTCAGACACTATCTGGAGTTCAGAGACAACATCTCAGAGCCCCAGATCTGAAGTCCATGACTGTGGGACCCTTGGGGGTGACTCCCACTCCCTGGAGTGTTTCCCGGAGTCCACCATACCCAGGAATCTAGGAAAGAAGGAAGTGCAGCAGGTACACAAAGACATTCACACAGGCAAAGCATTGAGTAAAAAATGAAATTCTCTGTAGAGTAGTATGAGAGCAGCCTTTGTGACTAAAGTGTTGCATTTTAAGGATGCAAATTCCATGAGGGTGGAAGCGTTACCCTCTGCCATCACCATCCTGTATCTGAGTCCAGAGTGAGACCGTGTTTCTCATGAGCAGGGCACCCCTACCTACTTGTTGAATGAACAGATGAATTCACTGTGCAGTAGGTTTGTGCGCTGTTTTGTAATAAATTAGAATTGAGCATATTAGAAGCAAACCTCTTTGGACACATTTGTTACAGTGATTTATGTCTGACAAATGCCTTTATGAGCAATTCAATTTGTCATATGAGTCTTTTTGGTTGTGAGAGTGTTTATAATCGTGTACATTTTTATGAAGTGCAATTACTCAAGTGAGCCAAGAGACTCCGTGGGTATTCAATTCTTCCTCACTCTTTAATTAATTCTTTCATGACTAAGAATTAGCTAAAAGACTATTGATTCTTACCCAT
>NW_007084546.1:0-968 GCF_000164805.1 Carlito syrichta
TTTTGATATGACAGTGGAGTTGACCAGTGCATGCCCACACCAGTCACAGCAGAGGCCCAGGTGCTGCCAAATAGCCACAGTTCCCCAAGGTCTCATCTAAGTTTATACATGGTGAGTGTCTGGGCCTCGTCCTGATTCTCTCCATGGTCTGACCTCTGTCTGCCTGTCTGTGTCTGGCATCTTCGTGACACAATACACAGACTGTCTGGTTTGGACTTTTCTTTTATTTTCTTTTTATGAGTTGGAGTCTCACTCTGTCACCCAGACTGGAGTGCAGTGGCCGCTCCCGGCGATCCTTCCACCTCAGCCTTCCAAGTAGCCAGAATTACAGGCGTGTGCTACCACGCCCGGCTAATTTTTTGATTTAGTGTAGAGATGAAGTCTCGTCAAGTTGCCTAGGTGGGTCTCAAACCCGCGGGCTCAGGCAATCCAGTCACCTCGGCCTCCCAAAGTGTGGTATCACAGGCTGAGCCACCAAGTCCAGTTGGTGTGAACTTTTCAAGGACATATGTGTGTAGATGACTTGAGAAGACTTGGGCCTGGTCTGTGCTCCTTCATTGCCAGTCCTTCTTCGCAATTCTGATTAGACCCCTAGTCTGTCCAAAGTCACTGCCTGCCTGGCAGGAGCTTCCTTGAAGGGAAGAGTCAATTCCAGGCGAGCAGTAGCATGTGCTGTTCAGTGTTGTTCCATATCCCGGGGAGTGTAGATGCTCACCTCCATCTTTCTGTGCAGCCGAAGGAGGTCTCAAAGTTGTTACCCACTTGAATCCAACCAAGAATGAGAGGGACACGGGTTCCCATCTGAGTGCTCAAGGACGGTGTCCTGAGAATGTGGTTTGGTCTGAGTCCTGAGATGTGGGTGGCATGGACTGTGAGGTCAGCCAAGGAGTAAGGCCCTCCAAAAGGGGTGGGTGCTGGAATGATAACATGTCTGTGCTCCTAAGATAGAGTCAGATGATCATGTAAAA
>NW_007084547.1:0-703 GCF_000164805.1 Carlito syrichta
CAGACTGGAGTACAGTGGCCGCTCCCGGCCACCGCAGCCTCGACCTGCTGGGCTCAGGTGATCCTTCCACCTCAGCCTTCCAAGTAGCCGGAATTACAGGCATGCGCTGCCACACCTGGCTGATTTTTTGATTTATTGCAGAGATGAGGTCTCGCTGTCCAGGTGGGTATCGAACCTGCGGGCTCAGGCAATCCACTCACTTCAACCTCCCAAAGGTTTGGGATCACAGGCTGAGCCACCGAGGCCAGCTTACATTGCTTTTTTAACCTAAAGAATATATGAATTAACTTTTCCTGATATGTTTTTGCCTATGCTGTTAATTTCTTCCTAGGATATCATAGCTAGCATAGGCTTCTGAGAGGATAATGAGGGGTCAGTATGACACATTATTTAAAAAGACATTTTTCCATCTGAAATAAGGAAAAAATTAACTGGGGATCTATGAAATGTTTTAAAATAGTTTTTCCTTGGAGTAAGCCCAATTTCAACGTTTTCCTTTAGAATAAATGTCCTTTTAAAAAAATAAAGTCTTATTTTGAAACGTTTGTTATGCCATTTGGAGATATTTTGCTAGAATCGCTTCACTTAAAAGTTCAAAAACTTAAAAGTTCATTTTATATGACTTTTCTCACTACTTTGCCTTGACAGTCAACATTGGGACCAAATATTATTTATTTATTGATGAAGAAGCATTTAGTTAATA
>NW_007084548.1:0-1295 GCF_000164805.1 Carlito syrichta
GGTTTGAAGTCTGTGCTTGGATTAGCTATATCCTTTGCCTGGAGTCTCATTGGCTGAAATCAAAATGTCAGCTGAGACTGTGATCTCATCTGAGCAAAGAACCATTCTTAGCTTCTACAGGCTGTCTTAGCTCCTTACCTCATGGCCCCTTCCTAAGCAGTTCACAGTATGATTGTTATAAAATGAAAGGCCTGAAGAGATAACCCGATGTGAAATATAGACCAAAAGATGGAAAGTATATTAGACAGATTATGAGGCACAAAACTCAAATGGGAAATTGTTGACAATGTCAAATTAGAGTTCCAGGGAGAAGAAAATAAAAAATGAGCAGGAGGCATAATTCAAAGAGACAGTGGCTTATACTTTTGCATTTTGATGGTAGTTCAACAAATACAAAGCAATATATATGTATTGCTAACATTTTGGAAGTTCAAAACAAAGAGATTTTAAAATTAGCCAAAGAGAAACATGATATCTACAATGGAATAAAATTTTAATAGTAACAGTGGAAATGAAATGATACTAGAGTAATACCAATAAAGTACCAAAAGAAAATATCTGTTATCTTAGGATTTATGCTAGCTAAAGTACCATTAAAGAATGAAAAAAATAAAGACATTTTCAAACTTACCAAAGCTCAGAATGTTTTGTATCAGTGCACCTTTACTTAAGTAACACCAAATGGGAATATATTCTTTGAAGAAGGAAAAGTGAACGAGAAGGGAGGTCTGAGTAAAAGTAAAAATGCTGAGCTAATAAATTGGTAAAATGTGAGTAAATTTAAGCAAAACTGAGTGTATTTTATAATTGTAGTGATGTGATGGTGGTGATGATAATTATTTGGGGAGTTGAAATAAAGTATTGATGTATTTAGTAACAGTGTTATATGAGTGAAGAGAAAATGATTGGTTTGAAAGTATTCTGAAGTTTTTGCTTTGTTTTGTTTTGGGAAAAGTGTTGTACATTTTAGTACCTTTAGATGTAAGTGTGCATTTACATTTTTAGAAAACCAAAAGAAGAATAGAAATAGAGAAAATAAGATCGGAAACAGTACAGGCAAAAAAATGTAATTAAATAGAATAATGAGAAGGAGTGAAGGTGAAATATAGAAAAAGCAGGACAGAAAGAAATTACAGGACATAAATAATTATGTTATTTATCACTATAAATTTAAATAAACTAACCTTAACAGTTTAAAATAGAGAGCATAATGTTAGGATAAAAAGAAACATGACTACAGACAGAAAACATAGTGATATTAAAGAACTGAAAATAAAAGGGTTACCAGGCAACTG
>NW_007084549.1:0-1210 GCF_000164805.1 Carlito syrichta
GAGCCTTGGAAAACTTGGTCACAGAGGCTCGAGTAGCCGCAAATATCTCATCATTGTGATACTGAGAAGCGGCCTCATCCTGCTCTTGTTGAAAATCTTTACAAGGATGTCCCTTCTAGTTGTCGTGGGCAGCTAGAGCAGGAGCTGAGGGGGAATGCTGCAATGATGGAGGAGCCTGTTCTGCTCTATGAGACTCAGAAGAGGGTTCTAAGCAATCTCTTACTAGGTTCCACAGAGATAAAGCATCTACTGCCACAGCTTCAGGACCATGCGCTTGATAATAATCCTTCAAACAACTACCTACTTTTCCTCAAGTAATCAGGTTAACTGTACCAGCCTCAGGAAACCAGGGACATACTTCCTCTACAAACTGTGAAAATCTATCTGTCTATCTGCAACCTTAGTTCCTCTAACTTTCAACATAGATTTCAACATCTGCACAAAGAGAGTGCATTCCTTAGAATGTAAATGTCCCATATTTTACTCCTAAAGATTAATCCTTTCACTAGGTTACTTACTCATGAATCTCAATGCTACACACAAAAAACACTGGCCTCCATGAGGGTTCCTCTCCAGCCAATGCCAATTCCCAGTACTCAGGTCCCTGTTCAGACACCACTCTGCGGGGTCCAGCCTCCGCTGATCAGGGCCTGAGTTAGGGGAAGGGAATGAGAAAAGAAAGAGACAGAGAAACAGCAGGATTGGGAGAACTCCCTCTCAGATAGCAAGGAACAAGAGAGAGCAAATTTATTTTACCGCATGACTCTTATATAGGACAAAAATCTCACAAAGGGGAAAACATACACACAGGATATGTTAATGTCTGAGTTAAATCACACAAGCATGTGCTTAATCACAGTGACTAAACTATGTGTATCTTAACATCTATGCTAAGCAGGACAATCTATGCTAAGCAGGACAATCACTTAGGATGAGCAGGTTCCAGGCCAGACTTGGAGCCACTTGGCTATCCATAGAAATGCAACTAAAGCCAGTTTGGTGCTCAGCCTGTAATCCGGCATCTTTGGGAGGCTGAGGTGAGTGGATTGCCTGAGCCCGTGGGTTTGAGACCCGCCTGGGCAGCGAGACCTCATCTCTACAATAAATCAAAAAAATCAGCCGGGCGTGGTAGCGCGTGCCTGTAATTCCGGCTACTCAGAAGGCTGAGGTGGAAGGATCGCCGAAGCCCAGCAGGTCGAGGCTGTGGTGA
>NW_007084550.1:0-3432 GCF_000164805.1 Carlito syrichta
CAATCACATTCTGTCTAATCAGATGTCACATCAAAGCTTAGTAGATGTTGAGTAACAACTCATGATTCCAATATAAAAAAGATACTTAAATTTTATCCCAGCCCTGCTTCTTAACAGACATATGAATGGCCATGAAACTGATCCTGTCTGAACCTGTTTTCTCTGTAAATGGTGAAAAATGTGCCTTGACAAAGGAATAGTGGAAAGAATGATACCTGATACTAGAGCTTAGTTCAGGCTTGTGTAGTTAAGTGATCAATAAATGCCAATGAAAATTATAGATAACTTGTTTTAGTACTTCTGTATGCTCCAGTATCTAACACAAAATTGGGTGAGAATGAGAAATTTACCTCTGCCACAGAAGCAGAAGTGAATCAAACACTTCAGGCATTCTTCACTTTACTCAGCCCCTGCAGAGAAATTTGACATCAGAGAGCAACCCCAGTCCAGGGCTGTTGGATCTGGAGCTGAAGACTCCCTTTTCAGAGGTGTTATTTGTATTTCTCTCAAGTTTGCCACATGTCTCTCCTCTAAAGTCCTGAGAACATTCTAACCTATTGGGGTTTTGAATTTTTATGGTTCCCCATTGTGCTTAATTCTGAATAGAAAATCACACACACACACACATAGGGAATTGAGGAGGAGATACAAAAATTAAACCCTAACTCTATTCCAAATCCCACATTTAATTACACAAAATACTGTCCTGTTTGTCTTGTATAGACTTTGGCTACACATTGTGATTTTTATTGCAACACCTGACATGGCATTTCCTCCAAGTTCTGTTTCATAACAGTGCCCTGTCTACAGCTCCTTCTTATGTTCATGCACAAAATTCAAAACTGCACAGTTTATATCTTTATCTGCATACAGTGACAGAAGAACTTCCACCTTACAGAAAGGAATCACATTAATAGCCCTTGCTGCTCAAGAAGCAATTAGGGTATTCTCTACAGACTCATTCAGTCTCCAGTCAAAATCTTATTCTCTGAAACATAGAGAAATCTAGTTTAATTAAATTAACACAATGAAATTAGTTAAGGATTCAGGATGTGTCTGAGTTAGTACCAGCTACATCAGTTAGGTAAACTTTAGGTATTTTTTTTTTTTTTTATGAACACTCCTGTAGTACCTGTGTGCCTGGAAATGCTAAGTGTTCCTGTGCGCAAAACCTTTTTCATAATTTGCTGCAATGTCTGTGTAACACAAAGTCCCTAGTTGTGAGATACACATACACACACATGTATATATGAAAATTGCATATGTGCATATAGAAACACATGTTGTGTCTTTCTAAAATTTTGAAGAAACTATGTCCAAACCAATTCACTTTCAAAGACACTCCATGTAATGGTTTCACTCTTGTGCTACCTCAGTTAAGTATTATGAAATTCTATCAACTTTGCATTTTCCTTCATCTGATTTACAAAAGGTAATTTTCAGACATCAATAAATACTATTTTTGTTTCCACTTTTTAAAAAGATGAATAAAAATATCACAAACATCGCATATATTTTTAAATAAAAATATACCCTAGACTTGCATTTTTGCTCCAGCATATAAGAAGTGTAGAAGTGCCACTTTATTCTAACAAGTTAAAATCTCAACAAAATGAAAAATGGATTCTTCTTAGATCCAGCTCTAAGTCAGATCACAGGGAAAACTAGAGTCCCTGAAATTATACACATATACAGATTTAATACTTGCCTGAGCAGAAACCCACTATCAGAGACCTCTTCGGGGGCTAGTGCCTGGGTGGCCAGGGTGGGAAAAACTGAGTTTATTGCTGGAGGCTCCCTGTGGGCAACTCTGAGACTTTAAACACTCCAAGGGAACCCAGCCAGAGGGGCCTCACACACTTTTGCACTTTTGAGCTCTGGGAACTCTTTCAGGTCTTCACAGTGAATATTGCAGAAAACCCCTCTAGTCTCTGGCAGGCAGAGCGGGAAAAAAGAAATTTTAAAACTCATCAGGGCTCTTGTTCTTAACAAGACCTGTACTGACAAGAAACAATTTTTTACCAGGGATTGAACTTCTGGAATTTTATCAAAGCCTAACTGGCCTGAAGACAGGGAAGTGCCTGATCTAACCATCTCTTTTTTTTTTTTGAGTTGGAGTCTCAGTTGCCCAGACTGGAGTGCAGTGGCTGCTCCCGGCCACCGCAGCCTGGCCTGCTGGGCGCCGGTGATCCTTCTGCCTCAGCCTTCCAAGTAGCTGGCCCTACAGGCGCACGCTACCACGCCTGGCTTTTTAAAATTTATTTATTGTAGAGATGAGGTCTCGCCAAGTTGCCCAGGTGGGTCTCGAACCCGCAGGCTCAGGCAATCCAGCCACCTCTTGTCGTCTGTTTCTCCTAAGGGGCAGAGGTTGGGGGTGGACCTGAGAAGCAGGTGAAGGTCACAGCCCAAGGGCCTGGGCTCCCCAAAAGACAAAGACTAATCACAGTACCGTAGAACTCTTTCTCTCTCCAAACCATCCCACTGTGTTAAAAGCCTATTTACTGCAGGTCCTTTTGCCTAGTACATCAGGCCATATTTTCACCAGAATGTGGCAAGACATACTAAAAGACATTAAGCATAATTTGGAGAGACAGAACAAATAAATCCAGAATTAACTATGACAAGAATGTTGGAATTATTACACCTGATTTAAAAAAATCTATGATCGATATGCTAAGGACGTTAATGGGAATAATAGATAACTTGCAAGTATAGGTCAATAAGGTAAACAGAGATGAAAATCTAAGAAAGAATCACAGAGTTGTTGCAGATAAAAACAACTAACAGAAATGATGAATATCTTTGATGGACTCATTAGTAGACTGAATATTTCTGAAGAAAGAATATCTGAGCTTGAGAATATGACAATAGAAACTTCCAAAATAGTAAAAGGAAGAGAAAAAAGAACTACAGAAATCAGAATGAGGGAACAGTATTAGAAAAGGAATAAGTGAAGGTAAAATAAAAACTTTTATTTTTGTTCTTAATTGATCTGACAGATAATTTACTCAAAGTAATCATAGTAATAATGAATTAGATTGTGCATACTTATGTACATGTGCTTATGTGTAAATAACATGAGTGATAGTAAGGATACAAGGAACAGGAAAGAGGAATTGGAATTATTTTGATATTATAAAGTTTGTTGACTATGCACAAAATAGTAAAGTGTTGTCTTAATGTGGACTTGTAAAGGTGTACTGCAACCTCTAGGGAAAACAGTTTTTAAAAGAAAGTAGAGAAAATAGAGTCATACAAAATGCCCAGTTAAAACCACGGAAGGCAGAAGAATAATGGAACATTAGAAGAGGGACCAAGAACAAGGGCAGAAAATAGGAAACACTAAAAATATTGTAAATGTTGATCCAACTATATTAATAATCATTTTCAATATTGATGATCTAAGTATAACAAAGACAAACATTGGCTAAG
>NW_007084551.1:0-1018 GCF_000164805.1 Carlito syrichta
CTCCTGTCCCTGTGACCTATTGGCTGTAAATCAGGGGCTCCCTGGCCTCCTCCTTGGTCCCAGAATTCTTCGCGGCTGGCTCCCAGAACTCAGTGGAAACACCACACGCAGCTGCTCATTGGTTATAAAGGACTTGGGTAGAATGTGGGTAATGTGGTGCCAGGGTGAGGTCCCTGTGGATGGGCATGCCACCCTCCTGGCACGTGGGTGTGGTAGTCACCTGGGAAGCTCATCACACCTCCTTGTGCACGGGTTTGCTTATTTGTTTTGTTTTTGTGAGATAAGGTCTTACTGTTCAGGTTGGAGGGCAGGAGCACGCTCACTGCCACCACAACCTCGACCTGCTGGGCTTAGGTGATCCTTCCACATCAGCCTTCCAAGTAGCCGGAACTGCAGGTGCACACCACCACACCCAGCTGTTTTTTTGGTTTTTTTTTTTTTTGTAAAGATGAGGTCTTGCCAAGTTTCCCAGGCTCTACTTGAACCCTGGACTCAGGAAATACTCTCACCTCCATCACCCAAAGTGCTGGGATGACAGGCATGAGCTACTGCACCTGGCTTGTACCTAACTAATTTAAAAAGAATTTGTGGAGATGGTGTCTTGCCATGTTGCCCAATCTGGTCTTGAACTCTTGGGCTCAAGGAGTCCTCCTGCCTCAGCCTCCTGAGTAGCTGGGACTACAGGTGTGTATTATTGCCCCCAGCTGATTTTTAAAAATTTCTTGTGGAGACAGGGTCTTGCTATGTTATCCAGGCTGGTCTTGAACTCCTAGGTTCAAGTGATCCTGGCCTCAGCCTTCCGAATAGCTGAAACTACAGGTGCATGTTATCACACCTGGCTAATTTTTTAATTTATTGTAGAAAGGGGGGTCTTGCTATGTTGTCCAGGATGGTCTTGAGCTCCTGGCCTCAAGTCATCCTCCAACCTTGGCCTCCCAAAGTGCTGGGATGGCAGTGTGAGCCACTGCTCCCCTTAATAGTTTGTATAGAGCTTAATCTCCGGCACTTTCCTGGATGG
>NW_007084552.1:0-777 GCF_000164805.1 Carlito syrichta
GCCTCACGTTCGCAATATTGAAATCTCACCTCAGACCCCGTAGGACTAGGCACATCCCGTCGCCCGTAGCGACCGCGATCGTGAAGTCACACAACGTCTTCAGCAGCGCGTGTACCCGGAACTCCCGTTAAGCTCCGTCCGCCCCAATCGCCGCGCCGACCTCCGCTTCCGCAACGGGACGTAAACGGTAAGCGATAAGTCCCTTCCGGACGTTCCCGCGCTCAGATCGCAGTCGACTCTGAGGCGCCAGCCACTCTCCCGGCGGGCTCTACGTCGACTCCAACCTCCGGCTCCCATACCAAAGTCGATCTACACGCCGTGACCGTGTAAACCCAGCTCATCCGGCCTTCCGTTCCGCCCGTCTGGCAGTCACTCGTCCATCACAAGTAACTAAGCCCGAGCCCGTGCAAATCGAACCCGAATCAACCCATCAAAGTCTCCGTAACCGCGTCACACAGTCTCATCCAATCCCGCGCGCACAAGTCCGTCAAGCCACCCCGCCCCTTCAGAACGACGTAGAAAAGGCGCGTGTCAGCCCGGGTCGGGTCTCTCGTCCCCGAAGTCGCCGCGTCGGCTTCAAACGCGAGCCCAGACTCGAGCCCGAATAAAGTGTGTTCGCATCGGAGCCGGCTCTCTGTGGTCTCCGGGATTTAAAATCTCGGGTCTCACGCCACCAGTCACACTCGTCGTCCCGGCACTTTGGGAAGCCAAAGCGAGTCGACGGCCGGGATCCAGGAGCTCAAGACCAGCCCGGGCAACATAGCGAGATCTCATCCT
>NW_007084553.1:0-1156 GCF_000164805.1 Carlito syrichta
ATTCAAAATGTCTTGGTAAGCACATTAGGATTTGCTTCTTCCACAGTTAAATTTTCTATGATGATTTAGTTATCACTGCTATGTGCCTCTCTATGTCCGGCATTGCTAGTACATGTTTTTTACCTACATTACAATATGGGTTATTTATTACCCATGAAAACCCTGCAACTAGACTTTAGTAATCCACTGTAGAGAGATGTTTGGTAAAGATCCACACTTTATTCATGCTCTAGTTTGATATACTGCCTAGTTTGATATGCTCTAGTTTGATATACTGCCAGGAGCCTAGGTTATTTTTCTTTAAAAGCTTTTCTGGGTTATAGACTCATTGATACCTTGATTTCTGGTATAAAACTTGGGCTTAAAACACATTTTCTCATACAGTCAGCCCACTGTCGCTTCTTTCTCCCACTAATTATTACTAAATAATATGGACAAAATACCCGCTCCAAACCGTCCCCTTCCAAAAAAAAATCCAGAAAATTACCCTGCAGAGTATGTAAAACAACAGTCATCAAATGGAAGAGGGAAGTCAAAACTTGTAGAGCCATGTGATGGGTTGCTTTGGGCTTTAATTTCTTTCTTTCTCTCTTATTTTTAAATTGAGGGCAGGTCAAACCAAGAACCTTATAATGATTATGGTCAGCAACACCTGGTCAGAAGGGAAAACCCCCGTGAGATACAGATTGTGGAAGAAGTCCTCATTTTTGCCCTCTTTTTCCTCTCCCATCACTTCCTTGAGACCACCCCACTGAAATAGTGGTTTATGTTAGTGCAGCAGGTGGAGTTGCATAACCCCAAAAGAATATCCTTTCCTTTACGAAGGAGAATCAGAAAAAGAGACTCTGTTGTGCAGAGAGAGGGGAGGTGGGGAGAAAATTCATATATTTTTGTTTCATTTCTCTGACTTTTGTTGTTCAGATATGCACAACTGCAGAAGGTCAACTGTCTTAAAGAACCCTGTGTTTTTGGTTCTGATCTCAAACTAGGCATATTGGGGACCAAAGGGAGGACCAAATTTTATCTGTGCATTGACCACCTGTGTACCTAATCCTGAATTGTACTTCACATCTTTTGAAATAAAACAAGGAACTGGCAAAGGGGAATTTAGGAATCCCTTAGGGAGGGATCAATTCAGAAGAGAGATATTCTGAAT
>NW_007084554.1:0-959 GCF_000164805.1 Carlito syrichta
TCAGTTTGAGGTTTTATGTTTAGATCTTTGATCCATTTAGAGTTAATTTTTGTGTATGGTGATATGAAGGGGTCCTATTTCAATCTTCTGCATGTGGTCAGCCAGTTTTCCCAGAACCATTTACTGAATAGATTCTCTCCCTTGTTGTTGTTGGAGACTTTGTCAAAGATGAGTTGGTTGAAGAATTGGGGCTTTGCTTTCAGAATCTCTATCCTGTTCCATTTGTCTATGTGCCTGTTCTTGTACCAATACCAGGCTGTTTTGATTACTGTAGCTTTATAGTAAAGTTTCAAGTCTGGAAATGTGTTACCTCTTGCTTTGCTCTTTTTTTTTTTTTTTTTACTAAGGATTGTTTTGGCTATTTGTGGTCATTTATGTTTCCATATGAATTTCTCTATTGTGATTTCCAGGTCTGAAAAGAATGATGTTGGTAACTTAATGGGTATTGGGTTGAATCTGTAAATTGCCTTTGGTAGGATGGACATTCTTACAATATTGATTCTTCCTATCCAAGAGCATGGAATATTTTCCATTTGTTTGTGTCTTTTTGGATTTCTTTGAGTAGTGTTTTGTTCTCATTGTCAAGGTCTTTCACTTCCCTGATTAGGAAGATGCTGAGGTATTTCTTTTTTTGTGGCTATTGTTAATGGGATCGTGCTTTTTAGTTGGGTGTCTGCCTGCTTGTTGTTGGTGTCTATGATTGCAACTGTCTTTATTTTACACATTTATATTGTACCCTAAGACTTTGCCAAATTCTTTATCAGTGCAAGCAGGTTTTTGACAGAGTCTCTTGGATTTTCAAGGTATAGGATCATATCATCAGCAAAGAGGGATAACTTGACTTCCTCTTTTCCTATTTGGATACCCCTGATTTCCTTCTTTTGTTTAATTGCCTGAGCTTGAACTTCTAACACAATATTGAACAAGAGGGGTGAGGGTGGGCAGCCTTGTCTTGTTCC
>NW_007084555.1:0-869 GCF_000164805.1 Carlito syrichta
CTCTCATTTCTCAGAGCTGAAAAAAAGTGTTATACCACGCCCGTCTGATTTTTTGATTTATTGTAGAGATGAGGTCTCGCTGCCCAGGCGGGTCTCGAACCCGTGGGCTCAGGCAATCCACTCACCTCAGCCTCCCAAAGGCGCAGGATTACAGGCTGAGCCACTGAGCCCGGCTCTTTTTTATTTATTATTATTATTATTATTACTTTTGAGTTGGAGTCTCACTCTGTCACCCAGACTGGAGTGCAGTGGCTGCTCACGGCCACCGCAGCCTCGCCTGCTGCTCTCCGGCGATCCTTCTGCCTCAGCCTTCCAAGCAGCCGGAATTACAGGCATGCGCTACCACACCTGGTTGATTTTTTGATTTATTGTAGAGATGAGGTCTCGCTGCCCAGGCTGGTCTCAAACCCGCGTGCTCAGGCAATCCACTCACCTCAGCCTCCCAAAGGCGCGAGATTACAGGCTGAGCCACTGAGCTCGGCTTAAGATTCCATTTTAAATATAAAACAATGATATACGTAACCTCCCAAGGTAACAGATGTAGGAAATGACATAAAGAATGTCAGCCTTATCCTCTCTGGCATCTCCCATTAGAACAATTTCTTCCTCAACTCCTTCCTCCCCTGAGTCTACCCTTCACAACACCATTCAAAAATCTGTTAGGGTAACTCATCTCCTCACTCCCTGACTAAGGAGGCTTCAAGAGCTCCTTGCACCTCAGACTTGGGTGAACTCCTCAGACTGACACCAAGTCCTCCATGTCCAGTCCCTTCCTACCCACTTGCAGCCTTCCCTCTCACAACACTGGGCTCACCTCCTCCCATCACAGAACCCACCGGGCTGCTCCTCACACCCCCTCTACCTCCAAA
>NW_007084556.1:0-783 GCF_000164805.1 Carlito syrichta
GGCTCTTGGATTTTCCTATTTTCTTCATAGTTTTTGCAGTTAGCTGCGTCTTCATTGCTTCACACTTCCATTTGTTGGCATCCATGATAGCTCTGGGACAGGCTTCTGGACTTCAGTGACTGTGTAACTGTTTCCTCCCTGCTCTGGTCCCTTCCCCTCATCACCTCCACTTATGCTGCACACAGCTGTTAAAATCATCTTTCTCAGACACTGCTTTAATCTCTTCAGTCCCATCATGAACCTGTGATAATGTTCCATTGCCTTTCTAGCAAATCCAGAACTTTCATCCAGCCTTCAGTATCGCTTTGTGATTTCCAACTTACCATGTTTGTTTGTCGGTATGTTGTGGCATCTACTACATAGTATTTGGTCACTATCATTTCTGTTTTGACCATTTAGCTCACCTAGAATTTAATTATTTAAATGGTTAGTGTGCATAATTATACAAATTTTTATAGATTTTCATAAGAATAAAATGTGTCTTAAGAGACTTCTCTAATTGTGAATGTTTCATACATATTAACGGTTATAATTTCTTGGGGAGAAGAATGGCAGTTGTGATATAAAAACAATATTCTGGAACCGAGAGCACCTAGAATGTCTGTGATTTCCTTTCCTGCCCATCCACCTTTTCTTTGTTTCACTGTGTAGAACTTCCAAGATTGCTCTGGACATACAGGTCACTGATCGTGTTTTAAGCCATCACAACTAGTTTATAAAATTTTCTAAATAATTATGTATAATTTAAAACTTATTCTGTTATTATTTTACTTATTATTTTGG
>NW_007084557.1:0-649 GCF_000164805.1 Carlito syrichta
CTCCACTTGGTTCTTTTTAGTCTTTCTTTTGGTTTTGGGGTTGGTTCGTGTATATTTTATTCTTTTCCCTGTACTCTTTTGAAGAACGTTCTTCTTTTTTCCTTTTCTTCTGTGTTTAGTAATTTCTTAAGTGTTTCATTTAGAGGTGGTTGGTGGCAGAATAAGTTCTTAGGGATTGGATATCTGGGAAAGATTTTAATTGTCCCTTGCTGATGAAGCTTAGCTTGACCGGGTAAATTATTCTTGGTTGAAATTGTTTATCTTTTAGGACTTTGAAGATAGGCCTCCAAACTCTCCTAGCCTGTAGGGTTTCTGTAGATAAATCTGCTGTTATTCTGATTGGTCTTCCATGGTAGGTGACCTGGTCTTTTTCTCTTGCTGCCTTTCAGATGTTTTCTTTTATGCCTACTTTGTTTAGGCGAATTATTATGTGTCTAGGAGTTGTTATTCTCATTTATTTTCTTTCCGGGGCTCTCTGAATCTCTTCTGTTTGAATTTTTGCATCACTGATTAGATAAGGGAAGTTTTCTTGAATGATCTCATGGAAACTTTGTTCTAGTGTGGTCTCTGTCTCTCCTTCTGCCTCAGGAAGTCCAATTACTCTTAGGTTTGGTCTCTTGAAGTAATCGCTCATCTCTTGAATGTTTTG
>NW_007084558.1:0-1476 GCF_000164805.1 Carlito syrichta
TAACATTCTGTATTTTTTTTGAGTCAGAGTCTCACTCTGTGTCCAGGCTGGAGTGCAATGGCACAATCATGACAATCACAATGACTGATCATGGCTCACCATAGCCTCAACCTCTTGGGCTCAGGTGATCCTTCCACCTCAGCCACCTGAGAAACTGGGACTACAGTCATGTGCCACACGATGTCTGGCTAATTTTTAAATTTTCTGTAGAGATGAGGTCTTGCTATGTTGCCTAGGCTGGTCTTAAATTCCTGGACTCAAGTGATCCTCCCGCCTAGAACTCCCAAAGTGCTGGGATTACAGGTGTAAGCCTCCATGCCCAGTCTTGTTAACCATTTGTAAGTATACAGTTCTATGGCATTGAGTACATTCATATTCTTATGCTACATCATCAGACACTATATATAAATTTAACCTTGATTAAAAATGCAAACAGAAAATAGTGTCAGATGGGGAGGTCCCATTAATCTATAACTGAGGAATTAATCTTGTACGTATGTGAGGCTGACTGTGGCACTCGGGGCCGTTTGCTTTCTTCTGTGGCTCCAAAGCATGTTGAGCACACCTCTGTCATTGCACCTGCCATGCCCTGGTAGTGTTCTCATTGAATTTTCTGCTTTTTCCGCTGTTCCCTGAACTCTCAAGTACAGAGACTGTGTTGCTCATTCTCAGTGCTTGGTGTTAAGAAGGCATTCACAGAAACATACCCAATGCCAAACCATCCCTCTGGCAGAAGTTGGCTTGCTGTGTTTCCAAGGTTTTCTTAAGAAAATACGAGAGGCGAACATCAACAACAAAATCTCCAGAATTTATTTATAAAAAGTTGTGTATCTGTTCTTACATGTTTCAGCTTCAGTCATCTTCAAAGTGTGTGCTATTTGATGCAATCCACTGATCGAGATGCTTTTTCCGCTGCTCATAACAGATTTGAACTCATCAATTTTGATGCCTTTTAGTGCTTCTGCCCTTTTTTGTTTCATCTCTTCCACATCGGCAAAATGTTTCTCCTTGAGGGCTTTTTCCATCCGGCAAACAAAAAAAAGTCACTCAGGGTGAAATCAGGTGATTAAGGAGGGTGGGGCATGGGGCTCATGGTGTTTTTTTGGTCAGAAACTGCTGAACACTTAACGTGGTGTTGGCAGGTGTGCTTGTAAATCATCCATCACGAAATGGGCAAACATGTTGAAAGAATCTCCAAACACAAAAAAATTCACTGAAGCCGAATGCGGCCTCTCACATTAGCTGGTACATTGATGCCAACAGGTTCTTAGAACACTTGCCTGGTGGGGAATGCGTGTACTACAAGGGACCCAGTCTCCCCCCCAAAAAATTAGGGGTTTTTTTTTTTTTTTGGGTTCCCCCTTTAATGTGCCTGTGTGTTCCACAACTATACCAGTGAGATGGTTAGAAGAAACTGCGAGCATTTAAAACCCTGAAATTGGGAGCATGCAGTATGACATTCCTGGATGATTTCCT
>NW_007084559.1:0-1005 GCF_000164805.1 Carlito syrichta
CATCTTTTGTTATCAGTATATATTTTTCCTTTCTTAAAATGGGTATACATTTTTTGCACCCTCTGTATTTGCTGAATTTGGACTTCTTCCTGTCACCCACATTTCCAAAAGAATCCCTGTGCTCACTACATATCTAATTTGAAAGGTCCAACTGTTGTCTCTCCTATGAAAGTCTTTTTTTTAGGTGACACCAATACATTTACAGACACCCCTCAGACCTCAGAACATGCAGGTACCCATGGGGTATTTATAATAATAAAAGCTTGTGACTTTCTTGAGCAGTTGCCATGGACCAGGTATTGTTCTGAGTTGTGTGAGGCATTTCCTCACTTTCTCTTCACTATGACTGAACAAGGCAGGACTCTTTACTAAGCCCATCGCACAGGTGAGACAGCTGGAACATGGAGAGGTTTAGTACTTTACAGAGATGCCATGGTAAATGTGGGGTGGCACTGTGGAGCTGGACACAGAGACCACACTTTCAACCAATAGGCAACACTACCCCATTGGGTGTTAGGAGGAAGTCAAGGTGACTATTAGGACCCCTGAGCTCCAGTCTGGAGTGAACTGTTGATGATACCAGTGAAGCTAAGCAGAGCTGCAGCTCCATGGAGCTCCCCACTTATTTATTAAGAGGGAAGCAATCCCATCCTGTTGTAGCCAGGGCAGACTGTGCACTCTGGTGGCTCTCTTTATCATGTCCCACTGTCTCTGAGACCCTCACATTCAGAGCACACCTATACACCCTTTTCTTTTCTGGCCATGCTTTCTCCATTGCCCATTCCTCCTCCTCCCAGAATGGTTCATATTTTCTCAGCTATGGAGGGGAATTGAGCTTAAAAGATGAGAATGATTTCCAGTTTCCCTGCACCACATGCAACGAGCTTGGAGTAGATATTCTATCCTAATAATAAGTAAAAAGCTGAACAAGTGGAAAATGGGCAACTCTTCTTAGATCCTTCAGAGAGTTGAGATTGCAGGGAAAACCACTGCTCCAGAAATGAA
>NW_007084560.1:0-825 GCF_000164805.1 Carlito syrichta
TCGTGTGCACACATCATGCACATGACGTGACACACAGAAGCGGGCACCCAGTCCCACATGCATGCTCCCCCACCCCAAATCCCTATCGGACACGCTGTGCAAACTCACATAGAATGTTTGAGTCAGAAATGCCGAACATACTCAAAGACAGTGCACAGAGTTATTGACAAAATTCGATGGTGGAAGAGTGGGAAGTGCGCGATAATTGCTACACCCAGGTCTCCTGAGCAGCAGAGACTGGAGGAAAGAGGCACCAAGTGCTTCACCCTGAAGACCCACTGCCAAGCCCACTGAGCACAGCCCTGGGAGAAGTTTCGTGGAGACTCCTGGTGCGGTCCAACGGAGAGAGTCGCTACAGGCCTCCAAGCATTTGCAGACAAACACACACACTCACACTCACCCACACACACAGACAGGCACACACACACACACACACACACACACGGATAGGGGCGAACCCTCTCCCACAGATTGAGAAAGAGTAGGAGCATGGTGAGCAAACAGTGGCTGGGAAAGGAAGTTGTCATCTCTGGCGCCATAGGCTACTGCCAGGAGAGCAGTGGAGACTGCAGAAAGTGTGGTTGCTGGGTTGGGGGAGCTACCTACCAGAAAGGCAGCGTCCACCCAGGTGTGATCGTTCTTCATCTTGTCTTTCATTTTTGCATCTCATTGATGCTTCTGATGACGACCTGACGAATTCCAGGGGTTGCTTTGTGTTCCCCTGGGGTCCAATGACCCAGTGACTCTGTGTCCGCACTCCCTTTTCGGAGGTGGGGGGAGGGCACGTGTATTGTCGCTTATTGGGCTGGAGGAAACAACCGGGCA
>NW_007084561.1:0-772 GCF_000164805.1 Carlito syrichta
CTCCTATTGTAACTGATGTCCAGGCTCCAACTGTATTTGTCCCTTCCAGTTTTAATCCAGCTGTGTGGGCCTGATATTCAGAGGATTTCTGGGAAGGAGGGGGTTTGTGTCAGCCCCAGACTTACCACTGATCTCTTTGGAGTTCTTCCTCCTCCCTTTTGGCCACATGCTTTGTCCCACAGCTGGAGCAGGGTAGGGGATGGGGCGCCTGGAACTCAGCACTCATCAGGTCCCTCTGAAGTTTGTGCTCTCAGGATATTGCCTTTGGGCCATGATCAAGCCCTGAATAGTTGATCCATCAGTCACAGAGATTGGATCTGTTGGTCCTGCACTTGCCTGTCCCCCCTTCAATATGGTGGTGGGTGCCTCTCTTGTCCTCTTCTGTGGAAGCTTACCGCTAGACTGTACACAGCCCTTTCAGGCTCCCTGCTAGGTGCAAAGTGATAAGGCAATACATTGAAATCTTAAAATATTACACTGTTGCAGATTTCAAGTAACCAAATGAGAACAGTTATTCCATTCGTAATGGAAAAATTATCAGAAGTATAGATAAAATTAGTTTCAGATAATATTAAAACCCTTCTGCATGTTTCTGGAGTGTAGCTAATGTTTACATTCATAGTCTCTTAGCAAAGAGATATTGCTCTTAATCAATTTTGCATAATTTTACTTTTTCACTTCTTATTAAGGGTATCACTTTATGTTTAAAATAGTCCTATAATTATAAATATATAAAAATTGGTCACCTATTCTCTCTCCCTTGACACCTATT
>NW_007084562.1:0-1135 GCF_000164805.1 Carlito syrichta
CCCTGCTGATTTTTTTTATTTATTGTGGAGATGAGGTCTCGCTGCCCAGGCAGGTCTCGAACCCGTGGGCTCAGGCAATCCACTCACCTCAGTCTTGGGATTACATGCTGAGCCACCGAGCCCGGCCCATCCATATGTTTTAATTGTATCACACATTAAATGATATCAAATAAATGACTCAGCAGGTTAGACTAAATCTCTATATGCATTTACAATGGCACAGGACTCCAGACTTATTTCACTTTTTTTAATAATACCAGTGGAATTAATATTTTATTTTATTTATTTATTTATTTTGAGTTGGAGTCTCACGCTGTCGCCCAGACTGGAGTGCAGTGGCTGCTCCCAGCCACCGCAGCCTCGACCTGCTGGGCTCTGGCGATCCCTCCGCCTCAGCCTTCTGAGTAGACAGAATTACAGGCACGTGCTACCACACCTGGCTGAATTTTTTGATTTATTGTAGAGATGAGGTCTCGCCTGCCCAGGCGGGTCTCAAACCCGCGGGCTCAGGCAATCCACTCACCTCAGCCTCCCAAAGGCACGGGATTACAGGCTGAGCCACCAAGCCCAGCTTTATTTTATTTTTAACATTTTTTTATTTTAAAATTGTGGGGTACAGTTAAGGGTTAGGTATACAAATATGGATTGTGCAGGTCCCTCATTGATGAGGTGTGCCCCTCCGTCCCCAGGTAGATATTGACTACTGTTAATACCACCTTCCTTTTCCTGCCTGCCCACCCTAGTTTCCCGCCACTGTCAATACTTTTCTTATAGTATTATGATAGTTGTTCAAGGGTCACTTATGAGTGAGAACCTGTGATACTCAGATCTTTGTTTCTGTGATAGATCACTCAGTATTATAAACTCTAATTCCATTCAGGTTGCTGCGAAGTTCATGATTTTGTTCTTTTTTATGGCTACATAATATTCCATTATGTATTATGTTCCACATTTTTAAAATCCAGTTCTCTTTTGATGGACAGCATGGTTGGTTTCATGATCTTGCTATTGTGAACAATGCTGTGCTAAACATACATGTCCAGGTATCTATTTTACAGAGTGATTTGAGTACTTCAGGATATATTCCCAGTATGGGGATTGTGGAGTCATATGGAAGTTTGAGTTATTGATAATG
>NW_007084563.1:0-1316 GCF_000164805.1 Carlito syrichta
TTGACAATGTCCTCCTTGAGTATAATTTAGTTACTCCAATGCTTTTAGAAATGACTACACTTACATTAAAACAGTCTTTACAAAGTGAAACCCAAACACATCCCGGTCCCCACCTGACACACACACCCAGCCACACAGACTCTCTGTGTGCAGTCAGGTTTCTTTTAGCCAATTTAAAACAGAGAGTAAGTTGGTAAATAAATATTTAATTTATGCAACCAAAACCGTGAAAGACCGAGCTCCAAATACAAAGTTTTGCATTCCTGAGATACACTATATAAATAAAAAAATCCACTTACAGCTATCCTTCAAAGGAAGAAAATTGAAAACAAAAGAATTATTCACACATATGCCTGCATCGAATGAAAGCCGCTTACAACTTTCTGCCACCCAGCATTACTCTAGAAACATTATTTCCATGATTAAATCAGAAGCTCCAAAGGTTTAAGAAAAGTAAAATTAGTGGGCTCAGTGGCTCAGCCTGTAATCCCAGAAATTTGGGAGGCTGAGGTGAGCTGATTGCCTGAGCCCGCGGGTTTGAGGCCTGCCTGTCAACGTGGTGAGACCTCGTCTCTACAATAAAAAAAAAATGAATTGGACATGGTAGAGGGTACCTGTAGTTCCAGCTACTTGGAAGCCTGAGGCTGAATGATCGCCGGAACCAAGTAGGTTGAGGATGAAATGTTCAGGAGCGACCACTGCACTCCAGTCTGGGTGACAGAGCGAGACTCCAAGTCAAAGAAAAAAAAAGAAAGGAAAAAGATAGTAAAAGTAGTCAAGTAGCACTGCCCAGGAAGCCAACAGTACTAGCTAGCTGTACTCTCTTTCAATCTTCCCACGGCAATCAAGTGACACTGTCACAATTTCCCTGAACACGTGCGCGCGCACGCGCGCGCACACACACACACACAGCCGAAAAACATGCTCTAGGAATTGCACACATGCGGCGGAAATGTGCACACCAACATTGAGCCGAGAACAATGCCTACAGACAGCAGCACAGGATCCACATGAAAAAAGGCACATATCAGTGTGCACCCATCATGCACACGACGTGAAAAACAGAAGCGGGCACCTAGTCCCACAGGCATATCCCCTACCACAAATCCGTGTCAGACACGCCGTACAAACTCACATACAATGTTTGATTCAGAAATCCCAAACATACGCATAGACAGTGCACAGAGTTGTTGACAAAATTCAATGGGCGGAGGAGTGGAAAGTGTGCGGTAATTGCTATATCCAGGTCTCCTGAGCAGCAGAGACTAGAGGAAAGAGGTACCAAGTGCTTCACCCTGGAGATGCACTGCCAAGCG
>NW_007084564.1:0-686 GCF_000164805.1 Carlito syrichta
CTAAATTGCCCACTTTGAGAAACTCAGAAAAATAAAAAGGAGATTTTAAAACTGGCAGTGTCTCACTGTAGTTTGTGGCTGACTGGAGCCCTTTCTTGGCTAGTATTCAAATATCTTTTATCTTCATGTAATCTAATATATTTATTACTATAGTCAATGCCTTAATGACACTATCAGCTTCCCATTTTCCCTACTCCTTATTGCTTCTCTCTCTTGGTATTTTTAAAATAATTTTGCATTGTAAAGAAAAAGGCTGAAAATGAAGTAACCTAGCAACGTGCACAAAGATCATATTTTAATAAATGCTGCCTATTGCTCCTTTGACAAGGAGTAAGAATCTCCTGTGGACAGGAGCAAATTTTCATGTGCTTTATCTAGATTCAGGAGAATAAAACCTTTCTCCCTCATTGACATTCTCTCTGTGTTTTCAATCATGGAGACTGATTACTATACAGCAAATTCTGAGCCAGTTCCATAATAATTTTGTTACGTAGCAACTTGGGGTGATTGTGAAGTAGCATAAAAATGAAAGCAAATAAAATTAGAAAGTTTTCTCTGAACCAAATTACACAGAGTTCAGAAGGGCATATTTATCTTTCCTTGGTATTTGTTTTAATTCTGATTTAGAAAATTTCTAATGGGTTGACAATTCTATTATTTGGGCCTCTACGCATGCACTGATTTTT
>NW_007084565.1:0-835 GCF_000164805.1 Carlito syrichta
CTAGTCTGAGTGAATTGGCTTACCTTGATTTATTTTTATATCTGTTTGAAATGAGAGCTTAACGATAAGTGCAAATAAATATATATTGTGTACTTTAAGACAAGTTCTCTTAAAATCTGGTGAATTCTTCCCTCTTGCAGAAATATATTCACAAATGAAGGCTCATGAAATTTATGAAGAGCTATAACACTTCAGATATTGAGGCCTATCATCTTTCTCTCAAGATCTTTAACACATTCCTTCTTCTTTCTATTTATAGGTAATTAGAAGTCTTTTAAAATCTAGAACAGTTTTCTGGTGTGTATTAGTGTTAATAATTTCCTCTACTTTCTCACCACTTGTGATGGCTAATTTTAGGTGTCATTTCACTGGGCCACAAAGTGTCCAGACATTTGATTAAACATTATTCTGGGTGTGCCTGTATGGCTATTTCTGGATGGAATTTACTTTTGAATCTGTAGACCAGGTAAAGCAGAGTCATGCTCCCCAAGGTAGGTGAACCTCGTTTAATCCAGTAAAGGCCTGAATAGAAAAAAAAAGACATGAGAAGAGAGGTTTTGCAGTCTTTACCAGACTGTTTTTGAGCTGACACACTGGTCTCCTGCTTAAGGTCTCAGACTCAAAGCACAACTAACATAACAAGCTCTCCTGGTTCTCAGTGCTTCAGATTCAGACTGAAATCATACCATCAGCAATCCAAAGTCTCCAGCTGACTGACTGAAGAAGATCTGTGGACTTCTCAGTCTTCATAACTGTGTGAACCAATTCCTTATAAGGAATTGGCTTATAGGTAGGTAGGTAGGTAGGTAGTCTAAGGCTATAGGTACGTAGGTAG
>NW_007084566.1:0-705 GCF_000164805.1 Carlito syrichta
TAAGGTTCTGGCAAGCAATTTTAAACAATATGGTTGCATATAAAATTTTATTGCAGAGTCTAAAATTTAAGCAAAAACCAGCCACCTTTTAACTGGTTTTGTGAGTACTTTCAGGGTTAAATATAGTATAATGTTGACTCTCTTCTTTGAAAAAGTTAGGCCACCAAGTGTATCAGAAGGTGAAGTATAATAATTATTAAATTGTTCTGATTACCTGCTGAAAGATTAAAGAATGGACAAACTAGAGATAACAGTAAATTTTGTAAAATGCTGAGCATTTATGATCTTAAGTGATAAATAGCTAATTTGTCACTTGGTATAGTTGGTCAGTTTACATAGCATCTTGACTTGCTATAGTAGAAAATTTAATTTAATATTTTTAGGGATAAAAATATCTCACATGTTACTAGTATTTAGAGACAATTTTTAGGTTATTCAGAGAAAGCTTTGGATGTCAAATGACTATGATCAGTGGGGACTCTTGCTTTACACTGTATTTCTATTTGATTTTTGAGATATTTATGTTTATATAAAGTCACTTCAAAAAATTATTTGGAGAAAGTTATTTTTCAAATTTATCTAATTAGTTTCAAAGGAAATGTTAGCAGATGTTTGTTTTTAAGTAGAGGGATTATTTCTCAATTTAAAAAAATTTCCTTTTGTGTACTTTATGTCTCCATTTGGGCTGTCTGATAAGTATCTTTT
>NW_007084567.1:0-1508 GCF_000164805.1 Carlito syrichta
CAACCTGCAGAGATGCTCAAGCCCCTCATATAAAATTGAGTAGTATTTGCAGAGAACCTACACGCATCCTCCTGTGTGCTGTACATCATGTCTAGATTACGTATAATACCTAATATAATGCAAATGCTATGTACATGGTTGATATGTTGTATTTTTATTTGGGTTATTTTTTTTCCAAATATTTTTGATCTGCATTTTGTTGAATCCACAGATGTGGAGCTCCCCGATACAAGGACTCACTGTAGGGCTTTCTTGACACTATTATTTTTAAGTAAGTACTTTTAACTCAACTGAGTAATAAAGTAAAAGATACATCATATTTTATAAATTATATCAGGAAAATAAATGTTATAGGTCGAGTAAATGTTAGTTGATGTTTATTGATAATGGAAAATCAAAAAGAATAAACTTGTCACATATATTCCACTTTTTGTATTTAATGTTAATTTTTCAATTATTACTTTTTCATCCTTACAAAAGACAATAAAATAAAAGTTTTAAAAGAGAGTAAAATATTTTTAAAATTTCTTGAATTATGTCTCTGGTTTCTTTAGCCAATGGTCTGTCATCTTAAAGCTGGGAAATAAATTATAAGTCAACAACAAATTAAAGATCAAATGCTTAACACTCACAATTCACAACATACAGAGATACCATCTAATAATTAGCTATTTACGTAATCCCTGAAGAACTGTAAACAAGGTCAGAGGTTTACTTGCTAAATTTATCCTATCAATAATGTGAAAGTTTATTGGTACTTAAAACATAGATTATCTAAGACCTTTTAAAAATTACAATATGAATCTTCCAGTTCTTGAAGAGAGCAACAGCAGAAAAATGATATAAGCATACCAACTTGTGTTTCTAAAAAACTGTCCAACTTGTATCACATCTGAAAGAAAAAATCACCTCTGGGCTTGGTGACTCAGCACCTTTGGGTGGCTGAGGTGAGTGGATTGTCTGAGCCCGTGGGTTCAAGACCTGCCTGGTCAACTTGGTGAGACTTCATCTCTACAATAAATCAAAATGAGCCGGGTGTGGTAGCACACACCTGTAGTTCCAGCTACTTGGAAGGCTGAGGTGGAAGGATCGCCAGAGCCCAAGCAGGTCGAGGCTGCAGTAACCATTTGTTTGTGCCTTCTTGGTTTTCTCTGAGTAGTGTTTTGTAGTTTTCATTGTAAAGGTCTTTCACTTCTCTGATTAGGAAGATGTTCAAGTATTTCTTTCTTTCTTTTTTTTTTTTTTGGTAGTGACTGTGAATGGGATTGTGTCTTTTATTTGGTTCTCTGCCTGTTTGTTGTTGGTTTATATGAATACAAGAATCTTTTGCACATTGATTTTGTACCCAGAGACTGCCAAAGACCTTTTTCAGTGCAAGGAGGTTTTTGACAGATTCTCATGGATTTTTGAGGTAGAGGATCATATTGTTAGCAAAGAGAGATAACAACTTTCTCTTTTCCTATTTGGATACCCCTGATTTCTTTCTCTTGACTAATTGCTCTAGCTAG
>NW_007084568.1:0-1383 GCF_000164805.1 Carlito syrichta
CAGTAAACATGATAAAAAGCATGCCACTCTATGGATAAAAATGCTAATTGTAAAAATGAAATATCAATATCATTTGTTACCTAAAAAAGTAGCTCAGGGTGAATGTAGAAATTGATTCATCTTTCCAGGAAATCAGTTTGAGAACATGTTTAAGACTCATCAAAGTGGGCATATCCTCTGACTCAGGAATTCTAGGAAACCTCTCTTAAGAGCTATACACAAGAATGCGTGTTCTTAGTGCTGTTTATTTGACAAGAATACATGGAAACAATGACAACAACCTGAATAAGTTACAGTTTATTCCTTTGTTTTTGTTTTTGTTTTTTGAGTTGGAGTCTCACTCTGTCACCCAGACTGGAGTGCAGTGACTGCTCCCGGCCACCACAGCCTCGACTTGCTGGGCTCTGGTGATCCTTCCACCTCAGCCTTCCAAGTAGCTGAAACTACAGGTGCACGCTACCACGCCTGGCTAATTTTTGATTTATTGTAGAGATGAGGTCTCATCAAGTTGCCCAGGGGGGTCTCGAACCCGCGGGCTCAGGCAATCCACTCACCTCAGCCTCCCAAAGTGCTGGGATTACAGGCTGAGCCACCGAGCCCAGCTCAGTTTATTCCTTTTATGATTGTTAGGTATTTATCAAAATTATTCAAAGAGTAGTTGACAAAATTGTAATATTTCTATAGACATAAAGTTAAATGTAAAAGTAAATGAAAATTTATATAGGTGATTTATTTGCCCAGTTTTGTGAAAAGAAAAAAACTCCAGACTAGTATCTGTTTCCACATGTCTGGCACATTTTGGTTCATTGCTCTCATGATAAAAGTGAAATGGCATTATACTGAGGAGTTCAGATTATTTGATTTGTCTGTATTAACTGGTCAGTGATATTGAGTCTAACATACTAGCATGCAATTGATATTAGCATTGGGCTCACTGCCTACTTTCTGTCCTTTTTTTGGAATTAGCTTTATGATGAGTGGCCATCATCCTTTTGGAAATATTTTTGGATGGGAGCCAGACAGAGAAAAAATATCCATGTTTCATCTCTCTGGGTAATGACAAGTGTCCCAGTTTCTCATGTAATCCTTAATATTTTTTCAGTGAAACGTAGCATCTCTTGAAAATAGTGCTTTTATACCAAACCTTCCTTGTCTTTCTCAGTATTCTTGGTCTCCTCTAGTTAACATTTTGTTACATCCTTTTGGTGATCCTCCAAGACAACACTTGTCCATCCCCCTTACTCAAGACTGACTGAACTACCAGTTGGATATGAAAAAAGGAACGCTGCTGGAATGTTTGAAAGAAAATGTGTTCAAAAGAAAGTTTGTGATTTAAAGTTTGAGTTGAAAGCAAGAGTTTGAAACAATTTAAAGGAGCTCACG
>NW_007084569.1:0-995 GCF_000164805.1 Carlito syrichta
GGTCTTGATAGGACTCATTTGCTCTTTTAATCACCACTCTTTTGGGCTTCTTTCCAGAATCTGTTTTAAGTTTCCAGCTTCAAAAAGCAATAGTGTGAAATACTCACATGCCTGTATTGTAGGTGCTTTCATAAAGAGTAAGACAGGGTCTTGGTGTTCCCTGAGATGGCTTGTGTTCTCAAATGCTCTGACATCACGTATGCCATCTTTCTCCTTGTCCTGACAGTCTTTATTTTTGATGCCAATGGTCAACTCTAGTTTATGTTAGCAGTTAAAGGAATTGAAACTCAGTCATAACTTTTCAGCTCACTACCAAAGACTCTCTTGCCTCTGCACCATGACACTAAATTTATGCTTTATTTTTTAACCATGAGCTTTTCTGTGTGCAGGTTTCTATGTAAGTGTGCATAGCAGACCCACTTGAATGTATTTTGGGAGTAATCATCCAACACCACATAATCCTGTGTTTTATTAAAACCAGTTTTTCTTGTGGCAGTTCCAGAGACATAGTTTAAGGAAATTAATATAATGAGTTACTGTATACACGTTGATAAAGTAGTCTTCTAATATGATGGAATGTCTAATTATAGATGAAGTATCAATTTGCCTAGCAAATTAAATGCAGTATCCATTTGAATAAAACTCATGTACTTTGCAAAAATGGACCTTGATGAACCTATATTTATACTAAGTCATGAAAGCCAGAGTGGCATTGGTAAAGCTAAGTCCTCAGTAATGAGCCTGCTACGTGAATGTCCTTGTATCCATTCTGAGAATGAGAGTATTCTTTCTTCCCCCTTCTCTTCCTTTCTACTTCCCTTCCAGCTTCCCTCTACTTCTTCCTTTTTCTTTGCCTGTCCTGATATTGTTCTCCATGCCAATCTTGGTGAGCATGTGGTTCACCGCAGCAAAACTGTGGTTCTCTCACCATGGACAAATTAAACATTATTTTGGGTAGCTTGTACTTGTGAAAGCTTTCTTCATCTTAGTAAGCA
>NW_007084570.1:0-982 GCF_000164805.1 Carlito syrichta
CGTTTTCCGCTGTGTGTGTGCGCGCGCGCGCACGCACGCGCGCTCCCGTGCATACATGTGTTGCATTTTCTTTATTGATTCATTCATGGTGGACACTTAGATTATTTCCAAGTCTTGACTATTGAAAATAAAGCTGCAATGAGTGTACGAGTGCTGATATTGCTTTTAGATACTAATTTTATTTTAGTTTTTGAATATATATATATACCCTAAAGTGGGATTTCTGGGTCAAATAATAGCTTTATTTTTAATTTTTTGAGAAACCATTTTACTGTTTTCCTTTTGCCTTCAGAGTTAGAACCCAATATACAACTAGGAGGATAAAACCCATTGGCACGGGATTGTAAATGACAGGGAGGTGAGATCCCAAATAGAATGTGCAATAAAAAGCAAAATCATTAAATTAATACAATACACCTAATCTACAAAAGTTATCAAAATTATGAGTGTAAATTACCAGGATCAGTTCCAAGATTTCCATGTGGCAGGGAGAGTGCATGCTTTGCTTACAGTTTGGGGTCAAAAGGTCAGTTGTTCACGACTTTAAGAATACCACTTTGAAATGCACATGGTAGTGTCTGTTCAGCAAACTCCACATCCCTTTTGTTTTCTTTGTATTTCTTTTTTTAGCTACTAGCGAGCCTCTGGGGAAGCAATATATACAATTAAATATGATCCATCCTGAATATATTTGAATTTTAGAGACAACTGTGATATTTTTAAAAACTCATCTTCCTACTGCTTATTCATTTATTTAATGCCAATTAATATCCCCTTGATGTGTTATTTTTTCATTCTCAGCTGAGGGCGGGCTCAGTAGCGCCGCCTGTCATCCCAGCAGTTTGGGAGGCCAAGGCGACTGGACTGCCTCTGCCTGAGGGTTTGAGAACACCCCAGGCAAATTGGCGTGACCTGCTCTCTACAATAAAATTTAAAAATTAGCCAGGGGTGCTAGGGCACCTGCAGTTCTGGGTACCTTGAG
>NW_007084571.1:0-1080 GCF_000164805.1 Carlito syrichta
AACATGTGGTCACATTACTGTCACCAGATGGGTTTCTATCATGATTCTTAGCTATGCCTTTATGTTACCTAGTCTTCTTTGTTCCTATGTAAGGAAACTTCCCATCAGTTCAGTAAACAACCTTCCCATCAGTTTGGTAAACTAACCAATATGCTTTCAATAACTCCCTTTTCTGCTTGAATTAGTCAGAACTGCCCTGTTACCTGCAATTAAAAACCCTGACTGAGGCAATTAATAATAAGTAGCAGTAACCAATTATACTTTATAAAATCTTTTTACCTTAGTAGTTGATTGTTCTTTTATATAATATGCCATTATGGTCTTAAGTAACATCTACTTTATACATGGTGGTAGATTCTGACAGCAACAAAATAACTTCAAATTTCTTTATCTTTTCAAAAGCAACAACAAAAACACAATTATAATACCAATTATCTAAGGGTAATCTTCACTGAGTTCGAAGTTAAGCTTTATTAAAGTTTCTTACCTGTCAATACCTAACCGCTTGACATTTCCATAAACTGAAAGAGTATTTGCAACATGTCGGTAATTAAACCAGAATCATGATGTACATATCTAAAGTATTAAAACAAAAATACGATTTGTACACATCAAGTAAGCCATAGAGTTAGATACTTTTCTTTAAGTAAGATATACAGATGTCTATGACATAATTCAAGCTTAGAAACAGCAAAGAACATTAAAAATTGTCAATAAAACCAATCTCTAGAGAGAGGTCTTTCAGAACTGATATTAAATTAAAAAAGATTATTCAGCTTAAGAGAACACAAATCTTAGGAAATTTGATCAAATACTGAGTCAACTTTGTTATTCTCAATTTCTATGTTTCTATAACTTTCCTATTTCTAAAAGATTGAATTATTTAGAAAAAGAAAGACTGTGCCTATAATCTCTTCACAGAATAGGAATAAAATTAGCTGTACTGGCTTAAAAACTATTCATTTCTGTCTAGATTTCTTCTTCATTGTGAGGCTAGAACATAACACACAGAGGTCAGATCTGAGTGGTAGACTTGACAGGCAGCAAGTCAGTTGAGTCAGATCTGATCCACTCTCCTCC
>NW_007084572.1:0-865 GCF_000164805.1 Carlito syrichta
GGGATTCGAGACCAGACTGAGCAACTTGGTGAGACCTCATCTCTAAAATAAATTACACAAAGTAGCCAGGCGTTGGGGTGTGTGTCTGTGGCTACTTGGGAGACTGAAGTGGAAGGATCGCCGGAACCCAGCAGGTCGAGGCTGCAGTGGCCAGGAACGTGCCACCCTGCACTCCAGCCTGGGCAACAAAGAGTGAGACTCTAACTCAAAAAAATAAAAATAAAAATGAATAAATAAATAAGAATACAATTAAAAGGTCTGGGTTCATATTCCAGTTTCACCCCTACTGGCTGTACAGGTTTACACAAGTCATTAACGTCTATAGTCTTCAGTGCTCTGCTATAAAACGGGAACAGTATGTGCATATTATTGGGTAGTTACAGAGATTCAAGGAGAGTATTAATCATGGCTTCCGTATTTTTTAAATTTTGGATATTACTGAATGTTATTTAATTGGCTTTGTCTGGAAACAAGTAATCTGTAAAAAAGAAAGTAAGAGCAAAAACGCAATAAAATAAAATAAAAATGAGAAAACAGTACTTTCAGTTGTCTCCCAGATGATGTAGAGTTTTGGGGAATTGACTAAATTCCTCTTAGGAGATTCATTTTTTCAGATCTCAGGGGAAAGGTTCTCTCATTCCTTTCCATAGACCTCAGTGTTTTGGATTCAAAGTTTCATATCAATATAATAGTGCACTGTTCTGTGTTCTCATAGTAACTCCTGGATCCCTTTCGTTTAGAAGTTCATCACAAATAACTGTAATTGTAGTCATTATCCACAAAATATTCTATGAACAACTGGTGGGCTGTAAAATAATTTTGTTTATCTCTGTCCCTGGAACAGCAGCCATTCAAAAATATGTTT
>NW_007084573.1:0-1187 GCF_000164805.1 Carlito syrichta
AGGCAGTAGGCCAATGACTCCAAATTAACTTCATTACTGAATTAAATAAACACAACTACACTAATGTAAAATATTATTTTCATTTAAGCTAATGCTTTAAACAGTATGTACCGTGTTTTTAAGACAGAGCTTTAAATATATTAGTTTACAACAATTTACCACAGAGCATGGATCTGTGAAATTAATTCTTTAGAAAGCAGAGTCCGGAGGAGGGCAAATTACAAGGAGGCTCCACAAATGTTACAGCTATGTTCATTTTCTTTTGCTAATACTACACAAATGAGATGTATATAACAAAGGCTTATTGACATAAAGACTCTTGCTTGTAAAACAGTTGAATCAATATTACTAAATAACACAGTACAAGAGTAATTTCTTCCAGATTTATACCGCACCTAGAACATTATTGTCAACTCCAGGTATTTCAACAAAGTTTCTATGTAAAGACATAATCTTGACTAAATTAAAATCAGAGTTTTCTACTGCTTAACTTTGATGAAACACTGTCATGTCTACTGACAAACAAAAAATTAAGTTTCATCCTCTATAATGCAAATTACCAGCAATTTGGTACAATTTTTTCCCTAAGATTTCTTTCAGCTAGTTAAAGAATGGAAGTGAATTCTAACTTAGGGTTTTCATTTAAATTCAGATTACATTTTTTAAATGGAAGCTAATTTTTTTTTGAAGTTAGAAAAAAATGTTATTTTGGATCTAAACGTGTTTTCCTGGATACAGTCTAGCACTCTAAAACAAAATGGAATAATATTAAAATATGCATAGAAATAATTCATAGGTCAAATTCAATAGTCATGTCAGAATAAAAACATATGTTAACATAAAATTGTTTATGAATCTTGATAGATCATTACCCGTAGAAACTAAAGTAGAATACATTTTAAAATCAAAATTTAACATTAAATCAGAAATTTGTTTAATTTGGAAATTATAATAGTTATAGAATAGAGATTGCCACGGTTTTTAAACTATAGTTTTGTAAATTTTTCTACTTTAAAATCAGAAATAAGTGAAAGCAAGGAAGTGATCACTCATTTCTGTAATTTATAATCTTACCTTTTTAAAACAGGACACCATGCTTATTATGGTCCAGGGACCATACTTAAATATTTTAAAATAGCAACTGATTTCAATTTTCATAAAACCTATAATAGCAATCACAAAGGTAA
>NW_007084574.1:0-1479 GCF_000164805.1 Carlito syrichta
ATATGTTCTGCTTTGGAATAAAATGGGATGCCAAGTAAATTGCACCGTGGGTATTACTAAGGATACACTGTGTCAAAACATCTGTAGGTGAGGCCTCCATATATATCTATAGTAATAAACCCTTCAGGTGATCATTTTTTATCCTGAAGTTAGGAATAACTCATTTATAAAATTGCACTTACTTTAAAATTATAGATAGATAAACATATTTCATAGAAACCTGCAGTCTTTCTGATCTGAATAAAAGAAAGCTCTATATTCAGACTAACAGACTGACTTTTCAGTTAAAAAGAACTAAAACTGCAGATTTAGTAGTAACCATCCTAAAGTTTGAGAGCCTATAGGGGCTACAAGTCTCTCTGAAGAAGCAGAATAATTTAGTCTCCTGAACACTGAGTATCACAAAACCATTCTTGCCTATCTTGATACCCTCTCAAGTGGACTTGAAGTTGAGCCATCCCCAAGTAAGATTTCCTGACCCCTGTCTCTTTTATTAAGGTGAGATGAGATACCTGAGTCCTGAAAAACCACATGAAGTGAATAGACAGTGGATCCCCAAACTTGTTTGTAATTATAAATGGGCTTATTCATCTTTTAAAATTCATATTTCATTTAAAAACACCTCAGTTAGTTTGTTGTTATCTTTAAATTTTGATCCCAGATGGAATGATCAGCAATCTCCTTTGTGCATTCAGCATAACCTCTATTCTTAACGAGTAAAATGCTCCCACTAAATAACACTCACTCCATACACATCTTTTACACAGCTGTAACAGTGCATGCTTCTTTGTTTAGTACAACTGTCCATCAACTGTATTATAAACCTCTTTTTAAAAGATAATGACTTCTTCTTCTTTCTATCTAGTGCCTAAGTAAAAATGTGTAAAGAATGAATGATTTACCCAATTCTTTATATTTATTTCACTACAAATATGCAAAGACTGTATACACAAACAACAATTTAAAGGTCTACGGTTCAGAGTTGTATTTTGTCACTTAATATATTGCTACATCGAGGTCAGTGTTTAGCATGTCCATCAGTGTTGCCTCCTCACCAAGTCGGTAATCAGAAATTATAATTTTGTAAATGGCACATCTCAAACTTAGCCTGGAAAGTGTGAACCATGTTGAATGGTACCTGAAGAAGAAATAACTGCTTAAAAACTATATATTATTTCAGTTTAGCAAGAGATTGACACAAAAATTAAAGAAATAGCATTCCTTGGCTTTTTTAAAAGTCTATAAATCAATCTTTTACATACATGCAAAGCAAATATGACCCATTGGAGATGCCAGAATATCCTGATTGCAGATACTTTAGTCTAAAAATGTAGTTGTTAAAAGTGATTCAAATATGATGCAATTTTTTTTAGCAGTGCTGTGATTCTATAAACATCATAGCTTCTTTGGAGGATGAGTTTGTGTTCTCTGTATGGTAGTAGATAAAAGGAACTATGAGTATGCATGATTACTCCTTGT
>NW_007084575.1:0-1031 GCF_000164805.1 Carlito syrichta
TCAGTCTGACAGAATAAGCCAAGAGCTAGCCTGGAGGGAAAAGAGACAAAGAACAGGCCTGGGTGGATATTTTTGGCACAGGGCTCACATAAGCAAAGTACTGAGGAAAGAAGCAGTCTAGAGGGAGTGGGGTAGCCAGGGGCAGGAGACAGAGAAGAAAAACCTGAGGTTGCAGAGAGATAAGGAAGGGCTCAGAGGGACAGGAGTGAAATAGATACCTGGGGAGCTACAAATAGAATGGTATGGGCCTATCTGAATTGTACATTTCTCTGTAGGTTACATAGAGAATAGATTCAGGAAGGCAAGAGTGAAAATCAGAAGACAAGTCAGAAGTCTAGAGCAATAGGTGGGTCAATAGATGGTGAGGGCCTGACTGAGAACAGCAGGGGGAAGGAGAAGGAAGAGGGGACAGGCCAGAGCACCGAGATACAGCAAAATATGCAGTAGAAGTCCCCCTACTTAACACATCCGTGCTATTAGCTTCAGGCATCTCAATTACTTAAGCCCATCACAGCCTCATAGAAGGTAATCAAAAACAAATATTCCAAGCCTTACATATTACTATTATTCTAGATGCCTACTTTACTTCAAGAGTCAGAATATTTTGAGACATTTTTCACTATCTATGACCGGGTTTATGGCTCAACATTCTTTATGGCTACAGGCTTTCACGGACTCCACCTTATCATTGGCTCAACTTTCTTAGTTGTCTGCCTTTTTCGACAATTAAAATTCCACTTTACATCTAGCCACCATTTCAGGTTTGAAGCAGCCACAGAGATGAAGAATGAGACTTTAGTAATAATTGGGTTGTTGAATGAAGGAAATGAAGGAGACAAAGATGAGGGGTTTTTTTCTGGCTTGTGTGCCCAGGTCAGTGGTGGGAAAGCTGGTTTTCTTTTCTTTTTCTTTTTTTTTTTTTTTGAGTTGGAGTCTCACTCTTTCACCCCACACTGGAGTGCAGTGGCCGCTCCGGGCACCGCAACCTCGACCTGCTGGGCTCCGGTGATCCTTCCGCCTTCAGCCTTCCA
>NW_007084576.1:0-1684 GCF_000164805.1 Carlito syrichta
CATTTTCTGGTCATTTGGCCTGTTTTAAACAAAACCTGTCTGGCCCCTGGTGGGTCTTTAAAGTTTACACCTTTGCCTTTCAAAAGGAAATACCTTTAACTGTTACCAACCCCCCTTTCTGCCACATCATTGTGAGTGAGAACATTTAGTACGCAGCTCTTTGTTTCTGAGAGAGATCATTCAGTATTATAAACTGATTCCATACAGTTTGCTGTTAAATTCATGATTTTGTTCTTCTTTATGGTGGCATAATATTCCATTGTGCATAAGCACCACATTTTTTTTCTAGTCCTCTTTTTAATGGGCAGCACAGTTCCATGTTCTTGCTATTGTGAACCATGCTGCAATAAACATGTGTATGCAAGTATCTTTTTTATACAGTGACCTGAGTTCTTACAGGTATACTCCCAGTAAGGGGATTGTGGGATCATATGGAAGATCAAATTTTAGAACTTTTAGGAACTGCCACCGTGATTTCCATAGAGGCTATACTAGTTTACACTCTCACCAATAGTGTTCCCTTTTCACTACATCCTCTCCAGCATCTGTTATTTTTTTGTGTTATTGATGATGGCCACTTTGTAATGCGGCTGTTGTTTTTTTTTTTCTTTTCAGCACATTTGAGATCCTTATAGATCCTTGATGTTAGGCCATCAAGCGAGCAGGGAGACAACCCACAGAATGGGAAAAAATATTTGCCAACTCCATGACATTTACTTCAATTTTGTAGGTATTAAGGATTTCTGCAATATACTTTGGAGGGAGACACTGTCTTTTATTTTATTTTATTTTATTTTATTTATTTTTTAGTTGGATTTTTTCTATGTCACCCAGAATGGAGTGCAGTGGCCACTCTCGACCACTGCAGCCTCAACCTGCTGGGCTCCGGCAATCCTTCTGCCTCAGCCTTCCAAGTAGCCCGGCTAGTTTTTGATGTATTGTAGAGATGAGGTCTTGCCAAATTGCCCAGGTGGGTCTCGAACCTGCTGGCTCAGGGTCTCTTTATTTTAAAGCTATAAACAGACATTGTTTGCTCCTAAGGGAGAAAATGTCTTTATCACCAACGTTTCTCTCTATACAAACATTCTTGAAAACATAACCAAAAGCACATGAATTTGTCTTTCTCACAAGATATGAAAAGCATAAGATCCCAATCAAAAAGAAAATTATCTGTTAGCATTATCTACTAGTTCTATTTTTCTCTATAATTTCTGAAGCTGTTTCTTAATTTTTCTTCTCTCTATGGATCATTTGTCTGATTTTTTTAAGTGTCAGGCAATTTTTGAATAGGTGTTAGATCTTAATTTAATTGTAGAATTTTCTTGAGGAATTTTGGTGTTTGTTTAGATATATAATTGAGTTTTCATGCTTCTTTGAATCACTTTGACACTCTAGAGGCTAACTTCTTGTCTACCTCTTGTCCTCCAGAGCAGGCATTACTCCAAGTCTACTATAGCCCAAGTACGGATGTTATTGAGGTAATACTCATCTGAAGTTTCTTCCTAATATCTATTTAGAGATTTTTCCATGTGCACTGACAAGATTATGAACTATTCCATGTTCTGTTTGACCACAGAGAATTCTCTGGTGGTTATTTTTTGACTTTGAAGAAATGTATTCTCATGCAGGAAAAGATTGGAACACAGCAAAAGGCTCATGGGAACTCTGAAGGTTTTTTGGCTTG
>NW_007084577.1:0-371 GCF_000164805.1 Carlito syrichta
CCTAGCACAGGCAATTAGACAAGAGAAGGAAATCAGAGGTATTCAAACAGGATAAGAGGAAGTCAAGTTATCCCTCTTTCTGATGATATGATCCTATACCTTGAAAATCCAAGAGAATCTGTCAAAAATCTGCTTGCACTGATAAAGGACTTTGGCAAAGTCTCAGGGTACAAAACAAACATGCAAAAGTCAGTTGCATTCCTATATACCAACAACTAACAGGCAGAGACCCAAATAAAAAGCACAATCCCATTCACAATAGCCACAAAAAAAAGAAAAAAGAAAAGAAAAAAAGAAATACCTCGGCATCTTCCTAACCAGATAAGTGAAAGACGTTTACAATGACAATTTGCAAAACACTGCTCAAAGAA
>NW_007084578.1:0-779 GCF_000164805.1 Carlito syrichta
AAGAATAAATGATATAAATAAACACTTAAGTATTTAGAGAAAATATGTAAAGAAACAGCCACTGCTTAGTTTGTCTTAAAGTTTAGGGTAAGCACTTCTGTTTTTACAGTTTTGCTCATCTTATTCAATTTTATATTGTAATTAATTTCCATATTTGTTTTATTTCTCATTAGACGATTAGTTCTGTGAGATCAGCAACAATACCTTAGATGCAATTATGGAATTTTTTGCAGTATCTGGCATTCAAATAATTTTTCTGGATGAAATAAAATTAAATATAAGGTAGTCTATGATTTTACTTTGGGAATAGTCACATGTGCTGTATTAAGTAGTCCAAAACAAACCTAGACATGATTTCCTTTGACTGGATTATCTACAGCTTCAGTAAATTTTTTCCTTTTAAAATGGTTTCTATCCTGATAAATTATACTCTATTGTGAAGTGTATACTTCATAACCTGTTAAAACAGATGAAACAATGAAATATAACAAAAGTCCATTTAGACATTTATATCATATTCTACATTAAAATAAAATATGTCTAATGTAACTGTAAATGATTTACACATTTTCTAAAATATCTACATATGTTTTATATTTCTCTAACCCACTTCGGTGATGATCTTTATTTTTTTCACTAGAAATTTTTTTTAGTCATTCATAGACACGTAGAAACTGTAAGTTTCATTTACTGGAAAATTAAAAGGAAGCTCTTTCATGGAGGGCGTGTGTAAAAAAATACACAGAAAATCATTAGTCCTGCACAGCACAGAATACTGA
>NW_007084579.1:0-672 GCF_000164805.1 Carlito syrichta
ATATATATATATACCCTAAAGTGGGATTTCTGGGTCAAATAATAGCTTTATTTTTAATTTTTTGAGAAACCATTTTACTGTTTTCCTTTTGCCTTCAGAGTTAGAACCCAATATAAAACTAGGAGGATAAAACCCATTGGCACGGGATTGTAAATGACAGGGAGGTGAGATCCCAAATAGAATGTGCAATAAAAAGCAAAATCATTAAATTAATACAATACACCTAATCTACAAAAGTTATCAAAATTGTGAGTGTAAATTACCAGGATCAGTTCCAAGATTTCCATGTGGCAGGGAGAGTGCATGCTTTGCTTACAGTTTGGGGTCAAAAGGTCAGTTGTTCACGACTTTAAGAATACCACTTTGAAATGCACATGGTAGTGTCTGTTCAGCAAACTCCACATCCCTTTTGTTTTCTTTGTATTTCTTTTTTTAGCTACTAGCGAGACTCTGGGGAAGCAATATATACAATTAAATATGATCCATCCTGAATATATTTGAATTTTAGAGACAACTGTGATATTTTTAAAAACTCATCTTCCTACTGCTTATTCATTTATTTAATGCCAATTAATATTCCCTTGATGTGTATTTTTTCATTCTCAGCTGAGGGCGGGCTCAGTAGCGCCGCCTGTCATCCAGCAGTTTGGGAGGCCAAGGCGACTGGACTGC
>NW_007084580.1:0-1062 GCF_000164805.1 Carlito syrichta
TTCTTCCTCAGAACTTCCCTTCTCAGCAACCACTAAGTTTGCATTATATGACCGTAATTGATGGGTAACAATATAATCAAATGTGTTTATGATATCCATTCTTTATTTAACTTTACTCTTAATTCATAGAGGAAATTATGATATCAAGGTACTTCCCTTAAGAGTTCTTAAAGTGTTTCATTCCACTAACTATGTTTTGTGACTTCTGTTTTCATTGCCTAGAAGCACTGGGAGAAATGAGGAAACTGATCTCATTTGTTTTGATCTCTCAGTGACCAGCTATTATTTTCCTGAAGCCTGGGCATGAGTTTTGTTTCAGGGCTTTGTAGACTGCCTCCTTGTTTAAAGCACAGACCATGCTGACCTTGGACTGCAACAGAGGGCAGAAACCATGAGGAGTGCCCCACACTGTGACTTTTATTTCAATTGTTTTTAGATGTTCTCACTTGGCTCAAATCTGGCTTCCCAGAACACAATCTTAGGGTGGGGTTTAGAATGAGAGCAGGATTTCTCCAGAAAGATTTACCCTATCAACCTTTTGCATTAGATATTCTCACTGGGCTTGCTCTCATTCCTTAAAACGTTTTTATTCCTGTTCCTTACATCCTTCGTTCAGCTGTCTGGGTCCAATGTGGCCTTCCTCTCTGACTTGCTTCCCACACACATGTAGGGTTAAATTGCCACAAGCTCAGTGGCTTGAAACAACACAAATGTAATGTCTTACAATTACACAGGTCTGGAGTCCAATGAACATCTTCCTGGGCTCAAACCAAGGTTTGGCAGAGCTACAATGTTTCCTGAAAGATTCGCTGGAGGACCACTTGTTTTCTTACCTTTTCTAGCTTCCAAAAACTTCCTACGTTCCTTGGTTCATGGCTCTTCCCCGATCTCCAACGCCAGAGACATGGCACCTCTCTGCTGCCTTCTGTAGTCATAGCTGCTTGGTGACCACAGCTGGGGAAGGTTTTAATGACTTGTGATTGGGTTTGGCCGACTTGAGTAACAGACTACCATTCCCATCTCAGTGTCCTTCATCTTAATCTCATCGGCAAAGTCCCCCTG
>NW_007084581.1:0-787 GCF_000164805.1 Carlito syrichta
CGTAGTCAGCTCTTGTTCCTGAAAGCTGTTTCCCCTAGGGCTAAGATTAGAAACTAAATTACCATGATAGTTTTGTCGCCCTGCCCCTAGCCAGGTAGAACGTTTTCTTTTGTTTCGTTAATTACCGAAACTCTATCTGCTTCAGCCCATGGCTGCCATCTTGGCAGCCCTGCATTTCCTTGTTCAAGAGTGTGACAGCTACTATTTGATTTTTAGAGTAGACTTGTTAGGATAAAATATATACATATACACTCATAGTTGCGTAAATCTATGCTTGCTGTTTTGTTTCCTTTTGCTACATTATTCAAGTGTAATAGTTACTATACGATTTATAAAAGAATTAACGATAAGATATTAGCTTAATAGGATATAGCATAGTATTAAAGTCCAATAACTAGATCATATGAAAATTAAAGTTTAGACATATGAAACATATGAATTATAGTAAAGTTTGGTAGTTTAAGAATAAGTTTTAACTGAGTTATAAGGCATTACGTTAAATCATAATAGGATAATAGTATAACTGACAGTTAAGTCATTTAACTAAACTTATAGATTATAGTATAGTGTTAAGTTGATAATATTAATTGTTAAAAATATTGGGAGTCAGTGAACTTGAATTGAACCTAGAGTTAACTCAGGAAAGTTTTTTGTATTAATCAGGGTATAGAGCAAAGAGTATAATATGAATGATTCATTGAACATTATGGAAAACACTTTGAGCGATTTGTATTGCAATTGTGCACCTGTGACCTTAATGTAGCCACGGCAGGCATCATGGAAATTC
>NW_007084582.1:0-1482 GCF_000164805.1 Carlito syrichta
ATAGCAGCAATAGCTTTTCCAGGTTCTGCAGTCATCTGACAAAATTATAGAAACATCCAGCACACTCCATTTAAAACAAAGGGGGGGAGAAGGAAGGCTAAAAAAATCCCCCAAAATAGCAAAATTCTGTTACTGTTGTGGTACCTGGCACCATTTTTAAAAATTAGCTTCTGAATCATCTGGAAAGAAAACATTCTAGAATAACATCATTAAAAACAGCTCTGATAAAGCACAGTCACTACTACATATCATAAAGCAGGTACAAGGTATTTTACATTCACAGAGGTATGATACAGTACTGTCCTACAACTATAATATGAGAGGATATACAATTAAAAAGGCATTATTTGAGACTTGATTCTACTTTTCCAGCAGAGTGCCCAAATGATGGTATGACACCAGCTCTGTAAAGAAATGCACCTTCTTAGACAGGATTTCCTTTCTTTAGTGGCACAGGTCTAGGTACTCTGTTTTCATGAGTATCAGCTAAAAACTGTCTTTCAAAAAATAGATTCATACAAAGATGACTAAGTGGAGGCAAGCAAGACTTAACCTAACTAATATTTTACCCAATCTGTCACATCTGAATGGTGAGCTCCACAGAAGAAAGGAGATGCCAAGTAGGGCTTCAAAACTTGGGACCACGACCAAAACACAGCATCATTTCCATCAGCAGTGCCAAATGGTGCTCACTTTGATACTGTTCATAGATGCTGACATCAATATTAATCATATGTTCACTCATCCAGGAAGAGGAGGATGAATTACTACTGTACTTGATTGTGTCCAACTCAATCACCATGTTACAAAAATAGCAAGCTGTCATAATAAAAAATAAGGTTCCTCTAACCAGCACCAGTAATCTTCAGTTCTTCACCTCCAATCCTACCAATGCCATAACTATATCCAAAGATCATAGGGAAGGCAAAGAAACCACATGTGATGTACTGGCTGGGACCACAATATTGTTCAGGATGATCTATTCCTCTGTGGTATTATTTTCCTTGTGTTTCATTTAATCATAAGGATTTGTAGTTCTAAATTATATGCACTTGAAAACAAAAAGTGCATATGTTTATATATAAGTTCTGACTGAAGATGCATGGCCATCAACCAAGTGCATATTATGTAGCAGGTGCCAGTTTGTGAAGCCTCATTTTTACTGGTGCAGCAGCTGTGTATCAGTGTACATTGCTCCTATGTCCCTTGTGCACTTCCAAGCTCTAGACAGGACAATGTCAGAGATCATTTTACCCCTTTGGCTGCTGGCATTACCTGGAAAGTGGTCATTGATTTGTGCTTACTATAGGCCAGAAATGGTGGCAGAGGCTTTAAATATTTTTAAAGAACTTACTCTTTCCATCATCCCAGTGTACAACTACGAGCCCAATATTTATGGATAAAAATAAATGGGCTAAAATACAGGATACCACTACTTGCCCTCTAATTAAAATAACTGAGTCACTATTATACAAGTAAATG
>NW_007084583.1:0-711 GCF_000164805.1 Carlito syrichta
GAGGCTAACCACTGTAACAAGCAATCCCTACATTTTTGTGGCTTAGCATAATTGTCTATTTCTTGCTAATTGTCCCAGTCAGTGAGCAGCCTTCCAAGGGGTAATTTTAGGATCTAGGCACCTTTGGTGCTATGGTTCTGCCTTCCTCTAAGGCCTTGTAGTCCTCTTCCTTCAGCTGTAAGACAAGGAGAGTGAGGTCTTGCATATGGCAGAACAGCAGCCCTTTTCATTCAGTGCATACCTGTCCCACTTCCAACACCATGACCACCACCACCACTTTCATGTGGGTTTCTCCGGCTACCTGAGTCTTCTCTGCTCACATGTGTAGCAGGCCAGAGGTGCCCAGGAACTAATTCATAGCCATCATATGATGACTTATGAGGGCTGGCATATAACTACCTGCATTCAAGGGTCATTTGACCTCTAGGTGGGGTGGAAGTGGAGAAATTCTTTTCTGCCTACTGGTGTTCCCTATAGAACCAAGTTCAAGTTGCCTACAATGGTAATTTGCTTAAGTACCTGTCCTTTTTAGCCTCCTTCTTTCCCTGACTCTTTGTTCCACTCCTCCACTGGTGTTTCCTCAGGTCACCTTCCAGATAAATGACTTGTGCTTTCCTTTTTATCCCATGATCTGCTTCTGGGGAAACAAAAACTGAGACAGGAGGTTTTAGTGGTGTGCTTTCTTCCCTTCACATTCTAATGAACATAACA
>NW_007084584.1:0-660 GCF_000164805.1 Carlito syrichta
CCCAGGCAACACCAGAGCTCACTCACTGGACCTACATTCATTGCTGACACTGCAATATGCCCTTTATCTTTGGGCCAAAAGTTCATAGAAGAAGCTCTGGAGTTTCTCCTCTTCACTATTAAACAAAAATGAAAATATGTCACATGTAGAATGATCTGTATTTATATATGATACAGATGATACAGATATACTGTATGCTAAAGCTTTTCAATTTTTCTTATTATAAAGTTAAATTTGCCACCTAGATACAGTTTATTCATCTATAAAAATAAAACTCGAGTTTGGCTGACTTTATATACACACTAGATAAGAAGAGTCTCACATTTGAAGAAAGCACATTTGAGACAACCAGCACATTTGAGACAACCCTGGGTCCAAAGTGACACCCCCTTTCTCCCCATTGATTCTCAGGTGGTCAATAAACTGACTGAATACTTTTGTAAGCAAAGGAGGCAGCATGTTGCTCCTGCTGTATGCAGTAAGTGTGCCAACCCCACCATCTTGACATCGTTTCTGGCATGCATGTTTCAAGGCTGTCAGCCAAGCTCCATATTCTAGGTTTTGTAAGAGAGGAAACCCACAGTGTTTCAGCCCATCATGCAAATGTACTTGGGTCCCAAGGCTTAGCATGTATGCATTGGTATGGCCAAGAAACCTTTG
>NW_007084585.1:0-1341 GCF_000164805.1 Carlito syrichta
GTCTGTTTACAAGAAATCCCAAAGTGTCTCTAGAGATGCACAGCCAAGCTGCTGTAATCCGGGTCAGACATGACACAGGGAGGGGTACAACGAAGCACACCATCAATAAGAGCAGAAGCAGGGCTCGGTGGCTTAGCCTGTAATCCCTTGCCTTTGGGAGGCTGAGGTGAGTGGATTGCCTGAGCCCACGGGTTCGAGACCTGCCTGGGCAGGCGAGACCTCATCTCTACAATAAATCAAAAAATTAGCCGGGCGTGGTAGCGCGCACCTGTAATTCCGGCTACTCGGAAGGTTGAGGCGGAAGAATCGTCGGAGTCCAGCAGGTCGAGGCTGCGGTGGCCAGAAGCGGACACTGCACGCCAGTCTGGGCGAAAGAGTGAGACTCCAACTCAAAAAAAATAATAAGAAACAAGAACAGAACGTGTGTTCATAATTCGGGGGAAATTATTTCACTCAGCAAAAAACATTTTAAGGGTCAGCACTAAATTGCCCACTTTGAGAAACTCAGAAAAACGAAAAGGAGATTTTAAAACTGGCAGTGTCTCACTGTAGTTTGTGGCTGACTGGAGCCCTTTCTTGGCTAGTATTCAAATATCTTTTATCTTCATGTAATCTAATATATTTATTACTATAGTCAATGCCTTAATGACACTATCAGCTTCCCATTTTCCCTACTCATTGCTTCTCTCTCTTGGTATTTTTTAAATGATTTTGCATTGTAAAGAAAAAGACTGAAAATGAAGTAACCTAGCAACGTGCACAAAGATCATATTTTTATAAATGCTGCCTATTGCTCCTTTGACAAGGGGTAAGAATCTCCTGTGGACAGGAGCAAATTTTCATGTGCTTTATCTAGATTCAGGAGAATAAAACCTTTCTCCCTCATTGACATTCTCTCTGTGTTTTCAGTCACGGAGACTGATTACTATACAGCAAATTCTGAGCCAGTTCCATAATAATTTTGTTGCCTAGCAACTTGGGGTGATTGTGAAGTAGCATAAAAATGAAAGCAAATAAAATTAGAAAGTTTTCTCTGAACCCAATTACACACAGTTCAGAAGGGCATATTTATTTTCCCTTGGTATTTGTTTTCATTCTGATTTAGAAAATTTCTAATGGTTTGACAATTCTACTATTTGGCCTCTAGGCATGCACTGATTTTTAAAAATAAAGTATAAGTTAATTCCAGTTAGCTTTCTTCTTATGCTGTGAAAAAAAATGTTCCCCTTGTTAAAAAGAATGACAAAACCTATCAACTTCTTTGAGTTTAGGGCTAATAGTGTAATAGGGAGTAGAAGACTCAAAACCCTGCCCTGAATCTGCTACCAACTCAGTAGGGGA
>NW_007084586.1:0-855 GCF_000164805.1 Carlito syrichta
GTAGTGTATTATCAAGGTTCATAAAGAAAACATGGAATTATATATACTCATCAGGAATCTGCATCTACATTATGTTTTTAAGCTCTATAAATACGAATGCTGCATGCAATTTTTCCTTAATATGTACACAATTCATGTAGCCATTCATTTTTCTGATAAATAGCAAAATATGAAAAACAAAATAAATGAGTGTTTTGATTTATTTTTGTTACATGATATACTTAGTGTTTTGTAAACCTCTTCTAGGTAGTTTGCTCTGTGAAAATGTAGGTAAATATTTCACTGAGTATATTGAAAAAATATTTTTTATTTTTAGTATATTTATTTATTTATTTTTGAGTTGGAGTCTCACTGTCATCCAGACTAGAGGTCACTGGCTGCCTTCAGCCACTGCTGTCTCTGCCTGCTGGGCTCCGGCGATCCTTCCACCTCAGCCTTCCAAGTAGCTGGAAGTACAGGCGCATGCTACCATGGCCGACTAATTTTTTGATTTACTGTAGAGATGAAGTCTCGTCAAGTTGCTGAGGCGGGTCTCGAACCCACGGCCTCAGGCAATCCACTCACCTCGGCCTTCCAAACCGCTGGGATCACAGGCTGAGCTACCGAGCCCAGCAAGAAATATTTTTTAAGGATCATGTATGAATTTAGACTGTATCTCAAAAGTATTGATCTCTTAGACAAGATCATATGTATATACTACACTATTCTTTATCTTGAGGGCATGTGACTCTACATACATATGCATGTAGCATACGTACACATGTGTATTCATATTTGGGAGGTGTTTTTCTAAATAGAAGAGCAATGAACAACCATGTTGTTCTTTCAGACTTGATCCCCAAAACTTTTCCTTTC
>NW_007084587.1:0-824 GCF_000164805.1 Carlito syrichta
ATTCCTAGAAGTTGCTTTATGAATGTTGGTGCGCCTATGTTGGGTGCATATATGTTTAGGATAGATATTTCTTGTTGATGGAGTGAACCTTTTATCATTATGTAGTGGCCCTCTGTATCTTTTTTAATTTTTGATAGCTTAAATGGTATTTTGTCTGAAATTAGGATCGCGACTCCTCCTTTCTTTTGTGTTCCATTCGCCTGAAAATTTGTTTCCCATCCTCTTACTTTGAGTCTGTGTATGTCCTTTCTAGTGAGATGGGTCTCTTGAGGGCAGTATATTGTTGCCTGGTGATATTTTATCCATTTTGTCATTCTATGTCTTTTCAGTGGTGCGTTTAGTCCATTCACATTCAGACTAATTATTGAAATGTGAGAGTTCATCCCTATCATGGAGTTCTTATTGAGTTATTGTTCTTCCACTTGGTTTTTTCTTTTTTTTTTTTTTGTCTTTCTTTTGCTTTTGGGGTTGGTTCGTGTATATTTTATTCTTTTCCCTGTACTCTTGTGAAGAACGTTGTTCTTTTTTCCTTTTCTTCTGTGTTTAGTACTTTCTTAAGTGTTTCATGTAGAGATGGTTTTGTGGCTGCATAAGTTCTTAGGGATTGGATATCTGGGAAAGATTTTAATTCTCCCTCACTGATGAAGCTTAGCTTGGCTGGGTAGGTTATTCTTGGTTGAAATCGTTTATCCTTTAGGACTTTGAAGATAGGGCTCCAAGCTCTCCTAGCCTGCAGGGTTTCTGCAGATAAATCTGCTGCTATTCTGATTGGTCTTCCATGGTGGGTGATCTGGCCTTTTTCTCCTTGCTGCCTTTAGGATTTT
>NW_007084588.1:0-1486 GCF_000164805.1 Carlito syrichta
ATCTCAAGCTCTCCTGTCCCCTGACATCATCGTGGACCTAATTGAGAACAAATTATGCAAGGTCCATGGACTTCATTTTCTACATCATGCCCTCTTCTTGTTGGATAATGTCTCAAGCCTAGGAAAAGCCGGTCATGCCCAGAACCTCCCTCGTAACTGTGTATATAAACTACTTGCTCTACTAGGTCTGAGCTCTTGTTCCTGTACCGCTGCACCGGTTACAGACGTGAGACCAGACTCGAGCCTGAATAAAGACCCTCGTGTGTTTGCATCGGAGCTGGCTCTTTGGTAGTCTCTTGGATTTAGGACTTTAGGGTATAACAATTTCAATAAATGTTTTAGCTTTAATTGTCTAGTTTCTTAAGGCTATTAAAGTGGAGCTGATGTTTATAACTGTCATAGAAGGACAAACATCTTAGAATTTTCTTTCTTTTTCTTTTCTTTTTTTTGAGTTGGCATCTCACTCCATCACCTAGGCTGGAGTGCAGTGTCAAGCTCCCAGAGCCCTCAGAGTTGACCTACTGGGCTCCAGCATTCCTTCCACCTCAGCCTTCCAAGTAGCTGGAACTACAGGTGTGCATGACCACGCCCAACTAATTTTTTTCATTTATTGTAAATACGAAGTCTCACCAAGTTGCCCGGGCTGGTCTCGAACCCGTGGGCTCACGCAATCTACTCGTTTTGGCTTCCCAAAGTGCTGATATTACAGACTGAGCCACTGAGCCCAGCCCATCTTAGATTTTCAAAATAAAATGTGCATGCCCAAATGAATGGAAATATGTAAACATCAAAGCCCTAGACAGTAAAAATATTTTCCTTTATATTTTGAAATACACCTCATATACCTTGGTTTAAGCATGCTGAATTTTCTGTAAGAACTGAAAAAAGTAAAGTTTTTAGTAGGCCTTTAATAGAAAGTTAAGACATAAGCTTTATTGTATATGCTCACTTCTATTGTCAGTAAAAGTTATATATAGTAATCACATGTTCTTACTCATAAGCAGACCTTGAACAGCTGTTATAATATTATAAGAAAGGGATTAGCAATAATGGGAAACTGCCGGGGGTGCATACCTCATCAACAAGTGTACCTTCATAATGAACATTTGCATGCCTAACCTGGAATTTTACCCTAAATATTTAAAATTGAAAAACACCACAGTGTTATATATATTATATATAAACATTTATCATTATTTATACTCAGCAGACATAATTTTAAATGAAAATTAAAATATTTTAGAAGCAACAGATCAAAAAATATATTTTCTGATATATTTTTTCTGTAGACTATAAAAAAGTAAGAGATTCTTTTACTTGGTATTTGTTTAGTAGGCAAATCTCAATTAAAGCAAATAAATTTAATTACTCTTAAAAATAACACCAATATCTTGTCTGCTTCACAATTTTTATTCAAAAACTAAAATCATCTTTCCATCCACTGCCTAGATATTTATATAAGTATTCTCAAAGTGTTTTTGAGATT
>NW_007084589.1:0-527 GCF_000164805.1 Carlito syrichta
CTTTTCTTCTCTCTGTAAACCATATCTTTGTATAGAGGAACAGCACACTAATAAGGTGGTTGGTTAGCTTGTATGTTAGCATCACTATATGTTTTATTTTTTTTGTATGAGAGTTGGTTCATCTGTAGCTGTGGTCTATTATTTTCTCTCCACTCCCCTTTTCAGCCCACTGTCTGCTCCATTATCTCCCCTCTGCTAACCACATTTTATTTCAGGGAGTAAACCTACAGCCCCACTGCATGGACAGATTCCAAGGCAGTGGGAAGGGGGTTTCAGATTATCCACACACATCAGTGAATACCAGGACCTGCAGACAGATTTTGAATCACAGCTCCCCCCATTAAATAAATCTCAAAACTGCAAAAAGGACCACCCCCAACTACAGTGAAACTCTAGAATTGAACAAAGTAAGAGGGCACACATAAAGAATAGGAGATTGAACAAACAGAAGTAAAAACCAATCACTTTACCCCTGAAATAACAGAATTAAAGAAGACGGTGACGTGGAGGGAAAGGAAAAAGTAAGG
>NW_007084590.1:0-757 GCF_000164805.1 Carlito syrichta
TCAGGACTCCGCAGCCCCCTAGAACCCTAGACCGAGCAAAGAGTTGCCTAGTGCCTGCTGAGAGCCCGCAACTCATTTTCAGGGCTGTTGCACCGAGGCACAGAGTTGGGAGGAAGACCCCAGAGATGAAGACAAAGTTACCCTGGAGAGTGTGCGATCTCATGGGAGATAGCACGTAGGAAATATGGTGGGCCAGGAAGCAGCGACTAATGGACATTAGCGCTAAGGACCAAGTGCCGCTACTGGAGGCCATGCGAAGGCATCACAGATCTCTGGGACTAGAGTCCGTGATTGTAGAATCACAGAATACCAAAATGTCAGAATTGGAGGTGACTTTACAGATTAGACAAATTAGTTCATCTATTTTCCACTGAGGAATTGGAGACAATCAGTGATTTGTCAAATTATTTAAGTTAACATTCACGAGTCACCTAGTCTGGTACCTGGCAATGGAGCCCACCGCCCCCTATGTCAATACTCTTACCATGGTCCCTCAGAGACTCAGACACAGAGCTGAGGTGGTCATGGGGTCTTCTGACTCCCCATCCCTGAACGTTGCAAATGTGATAAATCAGCCTCGTGCGAGGCCCTCGGTCGTGCCTGACATCTGGGCACTAGGCCTCACCAGAAGACTCTCCGTTCTCCACCTCTAGATAGCACCCCTGGGCCTCCCGGATTTCTGGTCAGTGGGGTCAAGGAAATTACTTTGCATCTGTTTTAGAACCTCCTAACCGTGCCCATGCTACTGTGTTGTTCC
>NW_007084591.1:0-827 GCF_000164805.1 Carlito syrichta
CTGGGACAGGGCAGGTATTTATTAAGTAGGCAGGGTGAACAGCAGATACGGTTTGGTGGAAAATGTCATGCATCGTGACTAGTCAAGGGTAGAACTGAAGACACACCCAAGGGTGTCTGGTAAGTGGACTTCTGAAAACTGATATAAACGACTGGACATGGGACTTCGCGGAACTCTTTGAAAACATAAAGCGTTTCTGGGTTTGAAGAGTTTGCATTATTTTTTAAATTTCCACTTTGATTTCTGAAAAATGGAGTCACTTTCCTCACAAGTGGATACAATATGTATGTTAGATGCCAGAATCTCCGTGGGACCACTAAAAATGTTAGGTTGAGAATCCTGGTAGGGGACTTTAAAATGTTAGATCAGACCCACCGGTGTTGTGGTGCGCAATCCAGTGACTCTTGAAAGATGCAAAGAATTGTACAGAAGTTAGATAGCATGATATAGTTTTTTAGAAAGTAAATTAGAGAGAAGAGAGAGGAGATTCACCTCCCCGATGTAGGAGAGGAGGTCAAAATTAGGAAACATGGCTACAATCGCTCAGAGAGACGTGACCAGACTGTAGCTTAGCAAAGGAAGATTCACTGCTGTGTAAAGTTGAGTGTCTTTTAAACATTCCCTTTGAGAACAGCACCCCTGCTTCCCAGGTTCTGCCGGCTGCTTCTCCCTCCTCCTCCTCCTCTTCCTTCCCTCTGGGGAGCCTGAGAGCGATCGGGTTCCACACGGGAGATTCTTCTGGGACTCTGCTCTCCACAGAATCCTTCCTCGAGTCATTCTTCCACCCGGCTAGCCCTGCTTCCTCCGCCCTAACTGGGCATCGACGA
>NW_007084592.1:0-1651 GCF_000164805.1 Carlito syrichta
CTCATCAGGTCCCTCTGAAGTTTGTGCTCTCTGGATATTGCCTTTGGGCCATGGTCAAGCCCTGAATAGTTGATCCATCAGTCACAGAGATCGGATCTGTGGGTCCTGCACTTTCCTGCCCCACCTTCAATATGATGGTGGGTGCCTCTCTTGTCCTCTTCTGTGGAAGCTTGCTCTGTACACAGCCCTCTCCCGCTCTTTGCCAGCTGCTAAAGTGATGAGGCAATACATTGAAATCTTAAAATATTGCACCGTTGTAGATTTCAAGTAACAAAATGACAAGAGTTATTCCATCGTAATGGAAAAATAATCACAAGAATAGATAAAACTAGTTTCAGTTAATATTAAAACACTTCTGCATGTTTCTGGAGTGTAGCCAATGTTTACATTCATAGTCTCTTAGCAAAGAGATATTGCTCTTAAAATTTTACATATTTTACTTTGACACTTCTTATTAAGGGTATCATGTTTAAAATATTCCTATAATTGTAGATATAAAAATTGGGTTCACCTATTCTCTCTTCATTGACACAAACAGTTGTTGAGAAAATGAGTGAACCATACGAAAAAGTATGGCTGAATGTACTTTCACAAACGCAGAAGAACGAATGTAGCAATGACCTACGCCTGGTGCTTGGTAAAGCATGTTATTTTGGAATTGACTATTCACCAAGTGTGTAATGAGACTTAACCTGCTATAGACTATTTACATTCAAGTATCCAAAAGTATAGGTAGAATCTAAGAGTCAGTTCATATTATTGGTTATTCTTACTTGGCTCACAATCAGAGATTGGGTGCATAAACAATAATTTTTCTTATGTAGTTCCACCATCAATTTACATTTGCCTAATTGGGACAATATCTTTTCCTTAATAACAGAAACTAGGCTTTCTATGAAGTAACTGAATACACATGATTTTTTTCCCAGCTCTCTCCAAAACATCTCATTAAGCACTACTTCAAAGAAAAAAATAAATTATGTTTTCGTCTGCTTAATATTAGTATTTCCAAATAGGAAAAAAAAAACATTAGAATGAACATACTTTGAAAATATATTAATTACTTTAGACATAAAGAGTATCCTTGAAAATAAAAGCTGATGTGAACGTGATTCAAATTTAATATATTTAAAATAGAAAGGGAAAATATATTACACATGGATAGAATTATGGAAATGGCGTGGGTAGAATTTTCTCCTAGGGATAACTTTAGCATGTTCTCTAAATCCATTTTTTTATAAAAGAAAAAGTGGAAATAATATGTTTATATTTCCTTAAACCGATGCAGAGTTTATTCTTAGACTAATAAATTAAAGCAAGTATTTTTAAAGAATTGGCATATGTTGCTCTTTATGATTATGAACTGTCTCTGCTTAGTTTGGTAATCAAGCATGTTTATTTCTTGAGTCATTTGACAGTGCTCTCAAATGAATCACCTTAGTATAATTGCTTTCATTCTTAGACAGGTATTTTCATTAGATATGTGTTCATTTCTTAGACATGAATATTTATTTTCAGCAGGCAGAGTGAAAAAATATCAACATGAGATTAGTGTCAATAGACAAGTGGTGTTCTTAAAACAGACTTAGTAATATATCTTGAATACATTGTCATGTGCTTAAGCTTCAGTTTCTCATCGATGCAGTTGAGG
>NW_007084593.1:0-1771 GCF_000164805.1 Carlito syrichta
TTACTATGGCCATAAATTGTCTTCAATTTTTTCTAATAGCTTAGGAAATTCATTAAACAAACTTTAGTTGATTTTTATAATACTTTGGCATTTGATTAAATTTGCAATGATATCTAACTTAATTGATGGTAAAAATTATTTTGTCTTAGTGAAATTTAAAAACACTTATCTCCTGTTTAATTTTCAGGAGTAAATGAATGTGTATATTCATATAATAACAGATAAATTGTATTTAATTAATATTAAGTTGACAGAAATATACTATTTCAACCAAAATATAACACACAATGCAAGGTTTGTTTTCTAGCCCTTTGCTTCTTCTACTAGTTTGTGAAATCAATCATTTAAATGATTATTAGTAGAATATCAAAGGAATGAAGAAGGTTCACTTCCTTTCCTTCCTTTTTTATTTTCTTTGGTCAAACAAGTTTCTTAAGAACTTGCTATCCAACTAACTGAAAATAGAGCAGTAGACAATCAGAAATTGTTTAACCCTCTTGGGGTTTGCAGACTATTAAGAAAATAATCATATTAAGTAACAACTTTATCATGAATGCTGTGTAAGGAAAAGCCTTTCAGGAAACTTCCTGGAGTGGCATATAAAGTGAACACTGAGTGAGAAAAGGAACTAATCAGGTAAAAGGGAGATGAGGGGTATGATGAACAGAGGTGTGCTGAAGTGTGCAAGTTGGGTGAATGCAATTCCCAATGTCAAACCAAAGCAAAATGACTAGATCCTCTTTCAGGCACAAACATACACATATGCACATATTCACAAACATACAACATCTTTACAACTCATATAATATACTCTGGCTGCACTATAAAAATTACTTCTCAAACCAAGAAATAGATTTTTTTGTAGATAAAGTATTCACCCAACACTATTCAGAAAAAAAAAGTAAAAGTAAAAGAGAGGGAGGTAGTAAGGGAAGGATAAGAAAGAAAGACAGAAAGAAAGAAAAACAACATAATGACACGAAAAACAGGGCTTTAGTGATGTAGGAATTGATTTGTTTACTCTTAAAAGTAGAAGCTTACTTTGAGTCTTCCGTTAAGCAAGCAGGAAAACACAGTGTAATTCATGGAATGAACAACAACCTAGCATTTGTAGCTAGCCCTCATAAAATTGAAGTTAGTCCCTAGAGGGTAAAGGAAGTATTTAAATTTCTGTTTGAAAGGATTAATCTCCCAAAGTCCTTTATCAGTGCAAGCAGTGTTTTGACAGATTCTCCTGGATTTTCAAGGTATAGGATCATATCATCAGCAAAGTGGGATAACTCGACTTTCTCTTTTCCTATTTGAATACCCTTGATTTCCTTCTCTTGTCTAATTGCCTGAGCTAGGACTTCCAACACAATATTGAACAAGAGGGGTGAGAGTGGACAACCTTGTCTTATTCATTCCTATATAACAACAATAAGCAGACAGAGACCCAAATAAAAAGCACAATCCCATTCACAATAACCAGCAAAAAAAAAAAAAAAAATGAAATACCTAGACATCTTCCTAACCAGCAAAGTAAAAGACCTTTACAATGAGAATTACAAAACATTGCTCAAAGAAATCCAAGAATACACAAGCAAATGGAGAAATATTCCATGCTCATGGATGGGAAGAATCAACATTTTTAAGATGTCCATCCTCGAAAGGCAATCTACAGATTCAACGTATACCCATTAGTTACCAACATCATTCTTCTCAGACCTGGAAATTACAATACAGAAATTTATATGAAAATATAAATGACCATGAATAGCCAAAACAATCC
>NW_007084594.1:0-1164 GCF_000164805.1 Carlito syrichta
TTCGCTGCTCGGATGTCTTCTTTTGTGAAGTGTCTGTTCATATCTTTTGCCCATTTTATAATGGGGTTGTTTGTTTTCTTCTTTTCAGTATGTTTCAGTTCCTTGTAGATCCAGGATGTTAAGCCTTTGTCAGATCTAGAGTTGGCAAATGCTTTTTCCCAGTCTGTAGGCTGTCTCCCTGCTCTCTTGATGGTTTCTTTGGCTTTGCAGAAGTTTGTCAGTTTAATAAGGTCCCACTTGTCTATCTTCTCTCTTATGATCTGTGGGTTTCGGGTTTTGTACAGGAATTGGATGCCAGTTCCGATTTCCATGAGGGTATTTCCTTCCTTTTCTAAGGTTCTTATGGTTTGAGGTTTTACATTTAGTTCTCTGATCCATTTGGAGTTAACCATTGTGCATGGGGATAGATAGGGGTCCTGTTTCAATCTTCTGCATGTGGTCAGCCAGTTTTCCCAGCACCATTTACTGAATAGGTTCTCCTCTCCCCAGTGGTAGGTGGCAGGGGCTTTGTCGAAGATGAGTTGGTTGAGAAATTGAGGTTTTGCTTCTGGAATCTCAATTCTGTTCCATTGATCTATATGCCTGTTCCTGTACCAATACCAAACTATTTTGATGATTGTAGCTTTATAGTGTGAGGTCTCACATCTCTCCCCTCATTATTTCCATAACCATTCCTTGCTCCTGGGTTCCTAGGCCTTCTTTAGTCCAAGGTTTCTTTCCTGTATTTTGTTACATACTATATAGCCATACTTGTCTTCCTAAGAACCCCACTCGGTTTTTACACTTCAACAGCAGATTGATTCTTTAGCCTCTATCATCAAATACCTGGATATTCTGGCCAAGATCAGCCTTTCCAGACTCATTGGCTAGAAATGGCAAACATAAACATATCTGCCATCACAAATTGCCAAAATTCTGCACATTGCCACCTGGACCCACTTGTTTTCATGCTTTGTACGGGCCATATCTCAACATTTAAATGCCTTTTTCTCAGTGGTTGTATAAATGACCACAATTAGGCTTTCCATTCAGCCCAAGTTATTTTTGCTAAGAATAACCCCTGAACTTGTCTCCATAATACATTCCCTCGTTATCGAGAACTGCAATTTACCTTTCTTTGAACTCTCACTCTTATCGAATTTGACATCCACTTGGCTCCTTTAC
>NW_007084595.1:0-367 GCF_000164805.1 Carlito syrichta
CAGTTTGGGTCTTCCAATTGTATAAATCAAAGGTGGAGAACGGCCAATAGTGCAGGGGTTGTTCTCCAGTTTCATCTGGGGGCCCAAGTGCGCAGAGGGGGAGCATGGTGGAGTCTGTGGGTCCCTTATCTGGAGCTGGGGCTCCCCGAGTGCGCAGAGGGGGAGCATGGTGGAGTCTGTGGGTCCCTTATCTGGAGCTGGGGCTCCCCAATTGGTGCGTCCCCGTGTCCCCACTGCTGGTCCATGCCGATGCTCCTCCACTTGTGGCACAGGAGCCAGTTCCGCAGCATCACCTTCCACAAGCGCTGGGGGTGCTGAAGGAATATTAAGGTAGGGGGGAGGAAAAAAGCAAGTCCTCTGGCTCTGA
>NW_007084596.1:0-745 GCF_000164805.1 Carlito syrichta
CAGTCTCTGTGCTTTGTCCTGGGTCATGGGGATGCAGCTAGCCTCAGGGTTAGTTGGCAACACCACAGGAAAGCTTTCACTTCTGCAGTTGGAAAAGTGGTTGGTCAAAGGCTCAAGACTGTGGTCTTCATGCCATATGTGGGCAGAGCCTCCCCAAGAAGGGTCCGATGCAGAGAAGGAGGAGGGGAACATAGGAGGAGAGGAGTGTCTGTTAGGAGCCCAGGACCCACTTGTGCTTGCAGGATGTACAGGGAGGCAGGTTGTCTCACCTTGGGTCTTCCTGGCCATATTGATGAAGTCCTATCACCGCACGTGGTGTTTCCATGTAGTATCATGTCAATCCATGGGCTGTGTCTCCTGCGTTACTCTAGACAAGACCATGGCACCTGCTGTGGCAAGAGGGTACAGAAAACTCGTCTGTTCCTCAGGATTCCTGAATGAAAGTAATGCTAGAAACTCAGGATGTAATTAAATGTGGAAAACATAAGAAGTCTGCAGTTGGTAACAGAAATTAAAGTCACTTTTAAAGGGCTCCCTTCCCTCTCATGCCCTTAATGAAGGGAGCTTTAATTAAGCTACATTAGAATCTGACAGTTTCACTCACTTTAATGTGATCCATCGTGAGTCAAATGACATTGGATCATGACTGAACTAAGATGACACATCAAATGGTGTCTCTTGTGCACACCAGGCTGAACACTGGAGTCTAGGATGATGTGCCAAAAATAAAGACCCGCGGACTTTT
>NW_007084597.1:0-1621 GCF_000164805.1 Carlito syrichta
CGGGGGTATTCATGTGGGACTAGGTGTCTGCCTGTCTGTTTGTCTCGTCTTGTGTATGATGGATGCACACTGATATATGCCTGTTTTGGTGTGGATCTTATGCTGTTGTCTGCAGGCATTGTTCTCGGCTCAATGGTGGTGTGTACATTCCTCATACATGTGTGCAATTCCTACAGCATGTCTTTCGGGTGTGTTTGTGTGTGTGTGTGTGTTTGTGTGTGTGTGTCGGTGTGTGTGGGATGTTGTGACAGTGTCATTTGATTGCAGCGGGAAGATGAGAAGAGAGTACAGCTAGCTAGTATTGTTGGCTTCCTGGGTAGTGCTACTTCACTACTTTTACTTTTCTTAAACCTTTGAAGCTTCCGATTTTCATGGAAAAATGTCTCTAGAGTAATGCTGGGTGGCAGAAGGTTGTAAGCAGCTTTCATGTGATGCAGGTATATGTGTGGATAATTCTTTTGTTTTCCATTTTCTTCCTTTAAAGGACAGCTGCAAATGGATTTTTAAAAAAGGATATATCCATATAGTATGCCTCGGGAATGCAAAACATTCTATTTGGAGGTAGGTCTTTCAGGGTTTTGGTTGCAATAATTAAATATTTATTCACCAACTTACTCTCTGTTGTAAATTGGCCAAAGGAAACCTGACTGTGGACTCTGATTCTTCCTAGAGACTGCGTAGGTCTCACGCTATTCAAAGAATTACCCAAACATGGATATCAGACCAAATCATAACATTTATATCAACAATATGAATGACAAAATTAAAAAAGAAGAATTGAAGAGCTCCCTCTATGCCCTGTTTACCCAGTTTGGCCATGTGGTGGATATTGTGGCTTTAAAGACCATGAAGATAAGGGGCAGGCCTTTGTCATATTTAAGGAACTGGGCTCATCCACAAATGCTTTGAGGCAGTTACAAGGATTTCCATTTTATGGTAAACCAATGCGAATTCAGTATGCAAAAACAGATTCTGATATAATATCTAAAATGCTGGGCACTTTTGATGACACAGAAAAGAAAAAAGCTAAAACTGTGGAACAGATTGCAACAACTGCAAACAAAAATCCTGGCCAGGGAATTCCAAATTCAGCTAATACCCAAGGAAATACAAAACCAAATCCCCAAGTTCCCTGATTACCCTCCAAACTATATTTTATTCCTTAATAACTTACTAGAAGGGACTAATGAGATGATGTTATCCATGCTGCTTAATCAGTTCCCTGGTTTCAAGGAAGTACATTAGGTACCTGGGAGGCATGACATTGCCTTTGCTGAATTTGAAAATGATGAAAAGGCTGGTACTGCCAGGGATGCTTTACAAGGATTCAAAATCACACAATCCCCTGCCATGAAGATCACCTATGCCAAGAAATAACATCTGGGACAGTAATCTTTAAAGGACTTGGTATCATTTACAGTGTTTGTTTTGATAACATTCGGTCGGGTCATTTTAATAGTTGGAGATAGAGGGGAGTGAAAGTGAAATTTTTCTGAGGACATACATTATCTAGCATTTCTTTACCTGTAGTGAACTATGAAATACGAAGGCCTTATTTTGTACAATAAACTATTATCTGTTAAAAAAAAAAGGAAACCTGACTGCACAGAGAGAGGGTGTG
>NW_007084598.1:0-970 GCF_000164805.1 Carlito syrichta
CCGAGAGCGGCCACTGCACTCCAGTCTGGGTGACAGAGTGAGACTGCAACTCCAAAAAAAAAGAATACACACAGAAGTTTTCCTTTAGAAAAGCTGCGGAGAGACACTATTGCCCCAGGCGCTCTCACACCATTGAAGCAGGAGACAGACTGTTCAGGGCTTTGCCTTATCACTTTAGCACCTGGCAGGGCACTGGAAAGGGCTCTGTACACAGTCCAGAGGCAAGTTTCCACAGAAGAGGACAAGAGAGGCACCCCACCACCATATTGAAGGTGGTGCAGGACCAACAGATCCGATCTCTGTGACTGATGGATCAACTATTCAGGGCTTGACCATGGCCCAAAGGCAATATCCTGAGAGCACAAACTTCAGAGGGACCTGATGAGTGCTGAGTTCCAGGCACCCCATCCCCTACCCTGAACCAGCTCTGGGACAAAGCGTGTGGCCAGAAGGGAGGAGGAAGAACTCCAAAGAGATCAGTGATGAGTCTTGGGCTGACACAAATCCCCTCCTTCCCAGTGATCCTCTGAATGTCAGATCCACAGAGCTGGTCCATGACTGGGAGGGACAAACGAAGGTGGAGCCTGGACGTCAGTCACAATAGGAGAACTCCATTCCAGGATAGGCCTGGTTGTGGCATCCCAGTAAGAGGATACACCTGGGGAAGAGACAATCCTGAACCTCCCCACCAGAGATCTCCCTGACCATAGAAGAGTTACAGAGGAGCCCTGCAGCCACACCAACTTCAACTGTCCTTCTCCCTAGCACCATTTCCTGAGAAGAGAGGGAAAGATGTGACTCTTCAGGAGAGACCTGATTACAGGAACAATTACAGCGTCTGCCACAAGAGGGCAGTTTTTTTGTTTGTTTGTTGTTTGGTTTTGGTTTTGTTTCTTAAATTTTCATTACCTTGTTTTTTTTGAGTTGGAGTCTCACTCTGTCGCCCAGACTGGAGTGCAATGGTCGCTCC
>NW_007084599.1:0-560 GCF_000164805.1 Carlito syrichta
TCATTTGTCTATCTTCTCTCTTAAGTCCTGTGGGTTTCGGGTTTTGTACAGGAATTGGATGCCAGTTCCGATTTCCATGAGAGTATTTCCTTCCTTTTCTAAGGTTCTTATGGTTTGAGGTTTTACATTTAGGTCTCTGATCCATTTGGAGTTAACCTTTGTGCATGGGGATAGATAGGGGTCCTGTTTCAATCTTCTGCATGTGGTCAACCAGTTTTCCCAGCACCATTTACTGAATAGGTTCTCTTCTCCCCACTGGTAGGTGGTGGGGGCTTTGTCGAAGATGAGTTGGTTGAGGAATTGAGGTTTTGCTTCTGGAATCTCAATTCTGTTCCATTGATCTATATACCTGTTCCTGTACCAATACCAAGCTGTTTTGATGATTGTAGCTTTATAGTAAAGTTTGAAGTCTGGTATTGTGATACCACCTGCTTTGTTTTTTTGCTGAGGATTGTTCTGGCTATTCTTGGTCGTTTGTGTTTCCATATGAATTCCTGTGTTGTTTTTCTAAGTCTGAGAAGAATGTTGTTGGTAATTTAATGGGCATTGCATTGAATTTG
>NW_007084600.1:0-617 GCF_000164805.1 Carlito syrichta
CTTACTACTGCCATTTTGTTGATTGTTTTCCCGGTTGTTTGGTAGACTCTCTGTTTTTTTCTTCCTCTCTTGCTGTCTTTCTGTGTAATTAGATGATTTTTTTGTAGTGGTATGCTTTCTTACTTTTGTGTATATAGTATAGGTTTTTGTTTTGTGGTTATCATAAGGCTTACGTAAAACATCTTGGCCGGGCTCGGTGGTTCAGCCTGTAATCCCAGCACTTTGGGAGGCCCAGGCGAGTGGATTGCCTGAGCTTGCCCGCCTGGACAACTTGGCGAGACCTCATCTCTACAATAAATCAAAAATTAGCCGGGTGTGGTAGCACATGCCTGTAGTTTCGGCTACTTGGATGGCTGAGGCAGAAGGATCTCCAGAGCCCAGCAGGTCGAGGCTGCGGTGCCGGGAGCTGCCACTGCACTCCAGTCTGGGCGACAGAGTGACACTCCAACTCAAAAAGAAACAAAAACCAAAAAAAACTTATAACAGGCTATTTTAAGCTGATAACAACTTAACTTTGATCACATAAAAAAACTGCACTTTAAGCCAGGCTCAGTGGTTCAGCCTGTAATCCCAGTGCTTTGGGAGGCCGAGGTGAGTGGATTGCCTGAGCCCGCGGG
>NW_007084600.1:738-1638 GCF_000164805.1 Carlito syrichta
CAGCAGGGTGGCCGGGAGCGGCCACTGCACTCCAGTCTGGGTGACAGAGTGAGACTCCAACTCAAAAAAATACAAAAACAACAGCAAAAAACTGCACTTTTGCTCTCTCCTAACATTTTATGTTAAAAATTTTATTTTGCTTTTTTTTTTTTTGATACATAATAGTTGTACATATTTTGGGGTTACATGTGATACTTTGATACATGTTTAAAATGTGTAATGATCAAGTCAGGGTAATTGGGATATTCATCACCTCAAATATTTATCTTTTCTTTTTTTCTATTTTTATTTTGAAGATGTGGGTTACAATTCAGAGCTAGGTACATAAGTGGTCATTGTACAGGTAAAGTTGGGGCCTCCCCTTGGTCCCCCCTTCGCCTGGTTTGGGATTGGGTACACTTATTGATGTTATGTGGTCCCTGCCACCCCCCCCAGCAGTGTTCCACTACTGCCAATCCCTTTCTTATAGTATTTTAAATATTTATCTTTTCTTAATAATGGGAACATTTAAATTCTTCTCTTGTAGCTCTTTTGAACTATATACTACATTTTACTAACTATAGTCACCCTACTGTACTGTCAAACACTCTATCTTATTATTTTTATTTAACTGTATTTTTGTATCCATTAACAAACCTCTCCTCATCCCCACTCCCACTACACTCCCAGCCTGTGGTAATCACTTATCAACTTTCTACTTCCATGAGATCTCCTTTTTTAGTTTCAATATATGAGTGAGAACATGCATCTGTCTTTCAGTGCCTGGCTTATTACCCTTAACATAATGACTGCTAGTTCCATTAATGTTTCTGAAAATGACAGGAGTTCTTTTTTTTTTTGGAATTGGAGTCTCACTCTGTCACCCAGACTAGAGTGCAGTGGCCGCTCCCGGCCACCACA
>NW_007084600.1:1658-3748 GCF_000164805.1 Carlito syrichta
GCCCAGGCGGGTCTCGAACCTGCGGGCTCAGGCAATCCACTCACCTCAGCCTCCCAAAGGTGCGGGATGACAGGCTGAGCCACTGAGCCCGGCTGGGAGTTCATTTTTTTATGGCTGAACAATATTCCATGTTGTATATGTATCACATTTGCTTTATCTATTCATCCACTGATGGACACTTAGGTTGATTCTATATCTTGGCTATTGTGAATAATGCTGCAATAAACATGGGTGTGCAGGTATCTCATCAATATAATGATTTCCTTTCCTTTGAATACTCGCATATACACAGCAATGGGATTGCTGGATTATATGAAGCTTTTTTTTTGGTTTTTGGAGAAGCCTCCATACTGTTTTCTGTAGTAGCTATATTAGTCTATATTCCCACCAACAGGTTATAAGCATTCCATTTTCACTGCTTCTTGCCAGCATCTGTTTTCTTTTGTCTTTTTGTTAAAAGCCGATATCTCATTGTAATTTTGATACATTTCTTTGATAATATATGATATTGAATGTTTAAAAAATATACCTATTGACTATTTATGTCTTCTTTTGAGAACTGTCTATTCAGATTATTGCCCCCATTTTAAATTGAATTATTTGTTATTTTGCTATTGAGCTGTTTGAGTTTCTTATATATTCTGGTTATTAATCCCTTGTTGAATGGATGGTCTGCAAATATTTTCTCCCACTCTGTAAGTTGTCCCATCTTTACTTTGATGATTATTTGCTTTGCTGTGCAGAAGCTTTTTAGTTTGAAATAATTTCATTGATCTATTTGTGCTTTTTTTGCCTATGCTTTTAAGGTCTTACCCCCAAAATATTTGCCCAGATCAATGTGCTGGAGTATTTCCCCAATGTCTTCTTCTTTAGGTCTTTATTTTTTGAGTTGGAGTCTCACTTGTCGCCCAGCTGGAGTGCAGTGGCCACCCTAGTGTCGACTTGCTAGGCTCCGGCAATCCTTCCGCTTCAGCCTACCAAGTAGCCAGAACTACAGGCATGCACTGCCACACCCGACTAATTTTTTTACTTATTGCAGAGGTGAGATCTTGCCAAGTTGCCCAGGCTGGTCTTGAATCCATAGGCTCAGGCAATTCACTTGCCTTGGCCTCCCAAAGTGCTGGGATTATAGGCTAAGCCAACAAGCCTGGCAAGTTTTAGATCTTAGATATGTCTTTAATCCATTTTGATTTGATTTTTGTGTATGGTGAGAGACAGGGGTCTAGAGAGATAGGGTTCTAGCTTTATTCTTTTATATATAGTTATCCAGTTTTCCCAGCACCATTATTAAAGATATTGCTTTTTTCCCAATGTATGTTCTTGGCACCTTTGTTGAAAATGAGTTGGCAGGCTGGGCTCGGTGGCTCAGCTTGTAATCCCAGCACTTTGGGAGGCCGAGGTGAGTGGATTGCCTGAGCCCGTGGGTTCGAGACCTGCCCGGGCAACTTGGCAAGACCTCATCTCTACAATAAATCAAAAACTAGCTGGGCATGGTAGGATGCACATGTAGTTCTGGCTACTTGGAAGGCTGAGGCGGAAGGATCGCTGGAGCCTAGCAGGTCGAGGCTGCAGTGGCCGGGAATGTGCCACTGCACTCCAGTCTGGGCGACAGAGTGAGACTCCAACTCAAAAATAAAAAAAATGAGTTGGCTGTAAGTGTGTGGATTTGTTTCTGGGTTCTCTGTTTTGTTCCATTGGTCTGTGTGTCTGTTTTTATGACAGTACTATGATGTTTTGGATACAATGGCTTTGTAGTATGTTTTGAAGTCAGGTAGTGTGACACCGCCCTGTCCTCCACCACTTTGTTTCTTTTGCTCAGAATTGCTTTAACTATTCAGGTCTTTTGTGGTTCCATATAAATTTTACAATTTTTTTCTATTTCTCAGAAGAATGTAACTGTTATTTTGTTAGAGATTATACTGAATCTGTATATCATTTTGGGTAGTAGGAAAAATATTAATATTTCCAATCTATGAGCATAGGATAACTACTTTTTGTGTTTTCTTCAATTTCTCTTTTCTTTTTTTTTTTTTTTTTTGAGTTGGAGTCTCACTCTGTCGCCCAGACTGGATTGCAGTGGCCACTCCCCG
>NW_007084600.1:3849-5167 GCF_000164805.1 Carlito syrichta
CCAGGCGGGTCTCGAACCTGCAAGCTCAGGCAATCCACTCACCTCAGCCTCCCAAAGGCGTGGGATTACAGGCTGAGCCACCGAGCCCAGCTTTTTCTTAAGTATTTTATATGTTTTTGTAGCTATTGTAAATTGAATTGCTATCTTGTTTTTTTCTATTTTGTTTGCTGTTGGCATATATAAATACTACTGATTTTTGCATGTTGATTTTGCATTCTGTAACTTTACTGAATTCATTGATCAGTTCTAACAGTTTTTGGTGAAGTCTTTAGGTTTTTCTAAAAATAATGTCCTATCATCAGTAAACAAAGATAATTTGACTTTTTCCTTTCCAGTTTGGATGATCTCTATTTCTCTTGTCTAATTGCTCTGGCTAGGAGTTCCACTACTATGTTGAAAGAGTGAAAGTGGATATTTTTGTCTTGTTCCAGATCATAGAGGAAAGGCTTTTAATTTTTCTGTGTTCACTATGGTGTCAATAGTAGGTTTGTTATATATATTGCCTTTATTATTTTGACATTTGTTCCCTCTATTCTCAGTTGATAATTTTTATCATAAAGGGATGTTGAATTTTGTCAGATGCTTTTTTGGCATCTATTAAAATGGTCATATGGTTTTTATGCTTAATTTTGTTAATGTGATGTATCACACTTATTGATTTGCATGTGTCAAACCATCCTTGCATTTCTGAGATGAATCCCAGTTGATCATGGTGTATGATTTTTTTAATGTGTTGCTGTATTTGATTTGCTAGTATTTGTATTTTGTTTAGGATTTCTGCATCTATGTTCACCAGGGATATTGGCTTGTAGTTTTCTTTTTTTGTTGAGTCCTTGTCTGGTTTTGGTATCAAGGTAATGCTGACCTTGTAGAATGAGTTTGGAAGTATTTCTTCCTCTTCAATTTTTGGAAAAGTTTAATTATAATCTTTAAATGTTTGGTAGAGTTCAGCAGTGAAGTTATCAGGTACTGAACTTTTCTATTGAGAGACCTGTTATTACTGCTGTAATCTTGTTATGCATTACTGGTCTGTTTAGGTTTACTAATTCTTCTTGATTTAATCTTGGTAGGTTGGATGTATCCTGGAACTTACCCATTTCTTTTGGCTTTTCCAATTTGTTGGCATATAATTGTTCATAATAGGCTCTAGTGATCTTTTGTATTTCAGTGGTATCAGTTGTATATCTCCTTTTCTGTTTCTGATTTTCTATTTTGGGTCTTCTCTCTTTTTTCTTAATCTAGGTAAAAGTTTATCAATTTTGTTTAACTTTACAAAAATCAACTTTTTGTTGATCTTTGGTTTTTTTTTTTTTTTTTT
>NW_007084600.1:5264-19215 GCF_000164805.1 Carlito syrichta
CCCAGACTGGAGTGCAGTGGCTGCTCCTGGCCACCGCAGCCTTGACCTGCTGGGCTCCGGTGATCCTTCCGCCTCAGCCTTCCAAGTAACTGGAATTACAAGCATGCGCTACCATGCCCTGCTGATTTTTTGATTTATTGTAGAGATGAGGTCTCGCTGCCCAGGCGGGTGTCAAACCCGCGGGCTCAGGCAATCCACTCACCTCAGCCTCCCAAAGGCGCGGGATTACAGGCTGAGCCACCAAGCCCGGCGATCTTTGGTATTTTTTTAAGTCTCAATTTCATTTATTTTTGCTCTGATCTTATTTATTTTCTTCTACTAATTTTTATTTGGTTCTTGCTTTTCTAGTTCCTTGAGATGTATTTCTGGCTGTTTATTTGATATCTTGATACCTTTCTTTCTTTCTTTCTTTTTTTTTTTTTTGAGTTGGAGTCTCACTTTGTCGCCCAGACTTGAGGGCAGTGGCATGCTCCTGGCCACCGCAGCCTCGACCTGCTGGGCTCCAGTGATCCTTCCACTTCAACCTTTCAAGTAGCCGGAACTACAGGTGTATGTAATCACACCTGGCTAATTTTTGATTTATTGTAGAGACAAGGTCTTGCCAAGTTGCCTGGGTGGGTCTTGAACCCACGGGCTCAGGTAGTCCACTCGCCTCGGCCTCCCAAAGTGCGGGGCTTACAGACTGAGCCACTGGGTCCAGCCTCTTTTTTTTTTTAAAGTTGGAGTCTCACTCTGTCGCCCAGGCTGGAGTGCCGTGGGATGCTCATGGCCATCGCAGCCTTGACCTGCTGGGCTTAGGCAATCCTTCTGCCTCAGTCTCCCAAATAGCTGGAACTACAGGCACACACTACCACGCTCAGCTAATTTTTAAATTTACTGTAGAGATGAGGTCTCACCATGTTGCCCAGGCTGGTTTTGAACCTGTGGGATCAGGCAATTCTCTAGTCTTGGCCTCCCAAAGTGCTGGGATTATAGGCTTGGGTCACTGCACCTGGTGATTTGATAGCTTTCTATTTTTTTGATGTAGACATATATTGCTATAGACTTCCTCCTTAGAACTGTTTTTGCTGTATTCCATAGATTTTGATATGTTGTATACATTTTCACTTGTTTCAAAACATTTTACAATTTCCTTCTTAATTTCTTTATTGACCCATTAATGGTTCAGGAGCATGTTGTTTAATTTACATGTATTTATATAGTTTCCAAAGTTCCTCTTGTTATTGATTTCTAATTTTATTTCATTATGGTCAGAAAAGATAATTGATATGATTTCAACTTCTTTTTGAATTTGTTGATACTTGTTTTGTGGCCTAACATATGGTCTATTCTGAATAATTTTTAATGTGCTAATGAAAACAATATGCATTCTACAGCAGTTGGAGGAAAGGCTCTGTAAATGTCTACTAGGTCTGTTTGGTTTATAGTATAGTTAAACTCCAATGTTTCTTTGCTCATTTTCTGCCTGTTTGATTTGCTTATTGCTGAAAGTGGAGGTATTAAAGTCTTCTACAATTATTGTATTGCAGTCTATCTCTTCCTTTAGATCTATTAATATTTTCTTTATATATTTGTGTGTACTGGTGTTGGGTGCATATGTGTTTAAAATTGTTATATCCTTTTGCTGAATTGACTTTTTAATCATTATATTCTTTGTCTTCTTTTGCATTCTTTGACTTGAAGTCTATTTTATCTGCTATAAGTGTAGTTACTCCTACTTTTTTTGGTTTTCATTTGTGTAGAATATCTTTTTCCATTTCTTCACTTTCAGTCTATGTGTGTCTTTATAGGTGAAGTGAGTTTCTTTGTAGGCAGCATAAAGTCAGGTGTTAGTTTTGTAAAAATCAATGTAATCATTCTATGTCTTTCTTCTTTCTTTTTGATAGCATCTCACTATATTGCTCAGGCTGGTCTTGGGCTTAAGTGATTCTCTTGCCTCAAAGCCTCCCAAGTATCTAGGACTATAAGCATGTGCCATGGCACCCAGTTTCTGTGTCTTTCAGTTGAAGAATTCAGTCTGTTTACATTCAATGTTTCTAATAGGTAAGAACATACTATTGCCATTTTGTTACTCGTTTTTTGGTTGCTTTGTAGCTTCTCACTTCTTTTTTTTTTTTTTGAGTTCCAGTCTCACTCTGTCACCCAGACTGGAGTGCAGTGACTGCTCCCGGCCACTGCAGCCTTGACCTGCTGGGCTCCGGCGAGCCTTCCGCCTCAGCCTTCCAAGCAGCTGGAACTACAGGTGCGCGCTACCATGCCCAGCTAATTTTTGATTTTATTATAGAGATGAGGTCTCACCAAGTTGCCCAGGTGGGTCTTGAACCCGCGGGCTCAGGCAATCCACTCACCTCAGCCTCCCAAAGTGCTGGGATTACAGGCTGAGCCACTTAGCCCAGCTGCTTCTCACTTCTTTTATTTATTTCTTATGATCTTCATTTGTGGTTAAGTAATTTTCTCTGGTAGTATGTCTTAATTTTCTGGTTTTTATTTTTCATGTATCTATTATAGATTTTTGCTTTGTGATTACTGTGAGGCTTCCAAAAAACATTTATAGATATAACAAGTTATTTCAACAGATGACAATCTAACTTTGATTACAAACAAAACAAACCAAAAAATCTTAAAAACTTTATACTTTATCCTCATCTCCCTCCAATTTTTTGCTTTTTGTTGTCTCCATTTACATTTTTTATATTGCCTATCCTTTAACAGGTGGCTTTAGTTATTATTTATGGTAGATTATCTTTCAGTCTTCATACCAGAAGTCTTCATACCATATGAGTGGATTATATACCACAATTACAATATTAGAGCATTCTGAATTTGTCTGTGTACTAACTTTTGCCAGTGAGTTTTATATCTTCAAATGTTTATTTTTCACATTAGCATCCTTTTCTTTCAGACTGAAGAACTCCCTTTAACATTTCTTGTAAGATGGGTCTAGTGGTGATGAATTCCCTCAGCTTTGCTTGGGAAAAACTATTTCTCCTTCATTTTCAAAGGAAAGCTTTGCTGGGTACGGTATTCTTGGTTGCCAATTTTTTTTTCCTTTAGCACTTTGAATACATTATCCACTCTGGCCCAGATGGTTTCCACTTAGAAGTCTGTTGCCAGAAGAATCAGAGCTCCTTTATATGTCCTTTTCTTCTTTTATCTTGCTGTTTTTAGAATTCTCTCTTTGTCTTTGACCTTTGAGAGTTTTATTATTATATGCCTTGGAGTTGTCTTGTTTGAGTTGGACCTGTTTGGTGATCGCTGACCTTCCTGTACCTGGATATTTATGTCTTTCTTTAAGTTTGGGAAGTTTTATGTTATTATTTCTTTGAATAAGCTTTCAACCTCTTGCTGTTTCTTGACTCCCTCTTGAACACCACTGACTCTTAGATTTGCTCTTTTGAGGTTATTCTCTGCACCTTGCAGGAGTTCCTTGTTCCTTTTTATTTATTTATTTATTCTCCTTTGATTGTGTATTTTCCAATAGCCTCTCTTTGAGCTCACTGATTCTTTCTTCTGCTTGTTTCATTCTGCTGTTTAGAGCCTCTAGTCATTTTTTCAGTTCAGCAAATGTATTTTTCAGTTCTGGGATTTATGTTTATTATATTTTAATTATTTCAATGTCTTTATTAAATTTCTCTGATATATTTCTTTTTTTTTTGAGTTGGAGTCTCACTCTGTCACTCAGACTGGAGTGCAGTGGCATGCTCCTGGGCGCTGCAGCCTTGACCTACTGGGCTCTGGTGATCCTACTACCTCAGTCTTCCAAGTAGCTGGAACTACAGGCACGTGCTACCATGCTCGGCTGATTTTTGATTTATTGTAAGAGACAAGGTCTCACCAAGATACCCGGGTGGATCTCGAATCTGCGGGCTCAGGCACTCCATTTGTCTTGGCCTCCCAAAGTGCTGGGATTACAGGCTGAGCCACTGAGCCCAGCCTGATATACTTCTTTTTTTCTTTTTTGAGTTGGAGTCTCACTCTGTTGCCCAGACTGGAGTGCAGTGGCTGCTCCCGGCCACCGCAGCCTCGACTGCTGGGCTCCGGCAATCCTTCCACCTCAGCCTTCAAAGTAGCTGGGATTATAGGCAAGCGCTACCAAGCCTGGCTGATTTTTTTGATTTATTGTAGAGATGAGGTCTCGCTGCACAGACGGGTCTTGAACCCGTGGGCTCAGGCAATCCACTCACCTCAGCCTCCCAAAAGCGCGGGATTACAGGCCGAGCCACTGAGCCTGGCTTGATATACTTCTTAATTGCTCTTCTGTGTTATCTTGGAGTCCACTGAGTTTCTTTAGAATTGTTATTTTGAATTCTTGAGTCAGGAGCTCACACATTGCTGTCTCATTAGGTTCGGTCACTGGCTCTTGTTTTATCTTTATGGGGAGGCCATGTTTTCCTATTTCCTATTGTTTCTTTTTTTTTTTTTTGAGTTGGACTCTCACTGTCGCCCAGACTGGAGTGCAGTGGCATACTCCTGGCCACCACAGCCTCGACCTGCTGGGCTTTGGTGATCCTTCCGCCTCAGCCTTCCAAGTAGCTGGAGCTACAGGCATGCACTACCACGCCTGGCTAATTTTTGATTTACTGTAGAGATGAGGTCTCGTCAAGTTGCCCAGGCGGGTCTCAAACTCACAGGCTCAGGCAATCCACTCACTTCAGCCTCCCAAAGCACGGGATTACAGGCTGAGCCACCGAGCCCGGCTTCCTATTATTTCTTGTGGATATACATCTACGGCTTTGCATTCAAGAAGTAGTCATTTATTCCAATCTTTTCTCTCTGGCTTTTTTTTTGGTATGTTTCCTTAGAGGTTCTTTGCAGTGCCTGGGGTGCCTTAAGCCCAGGTTTGTCTTGGCTCTTGCAAATATTCAGAGCACTATCCATCCTGGATGGGGAGCAGGGCAAAGGGGATACCCTGGTTGTGTGAAAAGGCCAACTGGGTGTTTATGGCCAGAAGACCCATGGAGTGTGCCTCTTACAGCATGGTGCTGCTAACATCTCCTTTGGCTGAGATGAGAGCAGAGTTTGTGGGTTGGGGTTTTTAGTCCCACCTTCCCTCTTTGTCTCTACCTGCCCTGAGGGGACTTTTCTTCCTACAGGCACTTGCAATGTCTCCCACTGGTTGAGGTGGGAATGGTTTTTCTTCAAGAGAACCCAAGATGGTGGGAAAGCTGGCTGTCTGCTTCCATCTCACTTTTTCTAGTGTAGAAATTGTGAGTCAAGGAGAAAATTTCTGCAAACAATGCTTGGCAGATTGGGGAAAGGATGTTGCAGATAGAGAAGTTTGTTTATTTTACCATCTACTTGGAATTTTTTCTTCTCTGTGGTCCCAGGGATTGTCTCAGCCACAATTTGAGTTCTTGGATATTGCTGGTGATAATCTTGGTGTTGTATATTTTTTGGTTTTCAGTGGGGGAGAGCGATGTCAGATTGCTTCTACTCTGCCATTTTGGTGACATTACTTCATTTTATGCTTTTGATGTCACAATTTGCATCTTTTTATATTGTATATTCCTTAATAAGCTATTGTAGCTATAATTATTTTTATTTTTATTTTATTTTATTTTTGTTGAAGTCTCACTCTATCGCCCAGACTGGAGTGCAGTGGCTACTCCCGGCCACCGCAGCCTCGACCTGCTGGGCTCTGGCGATCCTTCCGCCTCAGCCTTCCGAGTAGCCAGAATTACAGGCATGCACTACCATGCCTGGCTGATTTTTTTGATTTATTGTAGAGATGAGGTCTCACTGCCTAGGTGGGTCTCGAACCCGCGGGCTCAGGCGATCCACTCACCTCAGCCTCCCAAAGGCGCGGGATTACAGGCTGAGCCACCGAGCCCAGCTTAATTATTTTTAATAGTTTTGTCTTTAACCTTCATACTAAAGATATAAGTGATTTAGACACCATCATTACAATATGAGAATATTCTGAATTTGACTATGTACTTACTTTTACCAGTTAATTTTATCCTTTCATATGCTTTTATGTTACTAATTAGTTAGTGTTCCTTTCTTTCAGATTGAATAACTCTTCTTAGCATTTCTTTTTTGGGCAGGTCTAGTGGGGATAAACTTCTGCAGCTTTTGTTTGTCTTGTAAAGTCTTTATTGCTCCTCCATTTCTGAGGGATAGTTTTACTAGGTAAAGTATTCTTGATTGGCTGATTTTTTCCTTCAGCACTTTGAATATGCCATCCCACTTTCTCTTGCCTGTAAGGTTTTTCTGTAAGGAAATCTGCTGAGAGATATGTTGAGAATTCTCTTGTATGTGATATTATGTGATATACTTGTTTTCTCTAGCTGTTTTCAAGATCTTCTTTTTGTCTTTGATTTTTTAATGGTTTGATTTTAATAGGTCTTAGTGTAGTCTTTTCTGAATTGAACCTGATTGAAGCACTTTGAGCTTGCTGTACCTGGATATTTATATATTTTCCGAGATTTGGGAAGTTTTCTGTCATTATTTTAAAAAATAAACTTTGTGTTCATTTCTTCTTCTTTACTTCTGGGACACCCATCTTGTGTATGTTGGTTCACTTAATGGTAGCCCATATTTAATTTTTATTTGAAACGTTTTGTGTATATAGTGTAAGGTATGGATATAAATGAATTCTTTCTTTAATATTTATTCTCAGCTGGACTCGGTGGCTCAGCCTGTACTCCTATGCTTTGGGAGGCTGAGGTGAGTGAATTGCCTGAGACCGCGGGTTCGAGACCCTCTTGGGCAACTTGGTAAGACCTCATCTCTACAATAAATCAAAAAATTAGCCGGGCATGGTAGCGCGTGCCTGTAGTTCCAGCTACTTGGAAGGCTGAGGCAGAAGGATCGCTGGAGCCCAGCAGGTCGAGGCTGTGGTGGCCGGGAGCATGCTACTGCACTCCAGTCTGGGCGACAGTGAGACTCCAACTAAAAAAAAAATATATGTGTGTGTGTGTGTGTGTGTGTGTGTGTGTATGTATATACATACATATATATATTTATTCTCTTGCCAAGTGTGGTGGCTCACGCCTATAATCCCAGCACTTTGGGAGGTGAGAGGATTGCCTGAGCTCACATGTAGGAGCAATTTGACGAGACCTCATCTCATCTCTACAATAAATCAAAAAATTAGCCAAGCTTAGTAGTACATGTCTGTAGTTCCAGCTACTTGGAAGGCTGAGATGGAAGGATTGCCTAAGCCCAGCAGGTCAAGGCTGCGGTGGCCTCAACTCCAGCCTGGGCGACAGAGTGAGACTCCAACTCAAAACAAAACAAAGCAAAACAAATACATACATACATACATATATATATGTATATATATATATTTATAAATATATATACATATAAATATATATATATATTTACTCTCTTACAAAGACATTTAATATTTTTGCATAAGAAATTCATTTGCTGAACAAGTAAATAACATTGAGGAGTATTATGTTACTCTTAGCACGTCATATAATAACATATTTGCTTGATTTTATTTTGAAAATACCAATTCTGTGCTCCATTAGTTCTGCCTTAACTTGATGTCATATAATTTTATAATTATTCTTTTATTATATGGTTTGAAATTTAAAATTTGGCATAATTGAGTCTATTATTTATATGCGTATACCTATCTCTTATCTCTCTCTGTGTTTTTTTCAATTTTTCTCCTTTGGTATTCCTACCTACTTATTTTTCTAGATGAATTTTTATAGTGAACATCCATCGTTTTTGCCTGCTCAGCAACCCTGCTCCCCTTATTTTGGTAAGAAAAATCTTTTTTCCTGTGAAGACACCACATGCTTTGGGTGGCATGTCTTTCTACCTTTTTGGGGACATAAGCATATGGTCCAAGCATGGCCATTCATGGGATCTCAACTTCCTGGTAAAAAATGATTGGTTCAGGAATGAACTCATTATCCAAGTTGGTCCAGTCAGAGACTCCCCTCTCTAACTGCCCACCCCAAAATTGTTTCCAGTTGGAGCAGACTCTTTCTGCTGTGCTTGCTCAGTTGGGGGCTGGGTCGGGGGGTTACCAGGAGTCATCTCACATTTCACCCCCCTGCATGGAAAGACTTTGCCTGGGTGGTGGAGGTGAGAGATAGATAGATAGATAGATAGAGAGAGAGAGAGAAAGAGAGAGAGAGAGAGAGAGAGAGAGAGAATGAGAATGAGACCCCATATCCTGGCACACCTGATGCATACTTTTATAAATAAATAAATACATTCCATTTTCTTCTTAAAATCAGTTTGAGTTGTATTTCTTTCATTTGCTACCAAAAGAGTCTTTCTTGACTAATACAATTTCACTGTGTCTCAAAGTCTATGTGTATCTCCTAGGACCTTAAAATCTAGTATAGATTAAAATCTCCCTAGATTAACAAATAGACTTTACAATATCCGTTCATCTTCTCAACCCAAATGGAGCACATCTTTTTTTCTTATATATAGTGTTTTAAAAAATTCCTATTAGTGTTTTATTTTATTTGAATAAATGATGTTTTGAGTTAAATTAGCATTCATGTCATTTATTTACTAGTCTAAAACATTGCATTACAATGTTATCTCCCCACCTTTATTCTTTTTTTTTGCTGTGTACACCAAGATAGGCCTTCCATCAGCTTTTGTGACTTCAGTTTGTATTACTTCATTTGGCAGAATGAGCTAGTTTGAGCCAAAGTAATGAAGTGCTTCCAAATCTGAGTGGCTAAACACAAATCCTCATGCCAAGTCCACTGCTGGCATGATACCCACCTAGGACAGCTGTCCTCTGTATGGGGACTTCGTGAGTCAGGCTGCTTTGATTTGGGGGCTCTTCCACTTTAATGCTAAGCCTCTTCTCTTGCTGCCAAGGGGAAGAGAGAGACAAGGATCCCCCAGGTCTTCTCATCGCCTCAGCCCAGAAGTAACCCTCATCACACTTCTCCGATTTCATTGGCCAGGACTAGTCACAGGACCCTGCCTAAGGGCAAAGGGGCTTGGAAGTCGAGTCTTCTAACCAGGGAAGAGAAGAGAACCAGGTAAAGGGAGCCACACTACACTCATGCACTTGGCTTCCTTGACTTTTGGGTTAGTGGATTGAAGCAGAAGAAAAATTCTCAGGAGTTGTTTTAAAATAACAGTAAAGGTCGGGTAGAGTGGCTCATGCCTGTAATCCCAGCACTTTGGGAAGTGGAGGCAAGAGGATTGCCTGAGCCCAGGGGTTTGAGACCAGCCTGGGCAACTTGGCGAGACCTCATCTGTACAATAAAAAAATTCGCTGAGCGTGGTGGCATGCACCTGTAGTTCCAGCTACTTGGAAGACTGAGGTGATAGGCTTGCCTAAGCCCAGCAGGCTGAGGCTGTGGTGGCCATGAGCATGCCACTACACTCTAGCCTGGGAGACAGAGTAAAACTCTGACTCAAAAAAAAAAAGGCAGTAAAAAGATTAGATAATATGGGGACACCCAGAACTGGTGTAAGAAGGTGTTGGGTCCCCAAAAAGAGAGGACTTGGAGAAGGGCAGGGGGTGTTGAGGTGTGCCAGCCACAGAGGAGGCATGGATGCCAGACAAGCCTAGGGGCAAAAAGGAATAAGTGAGTGGACTTAGGACTTGGAAGGTTGGGACAATGAGAGATGTGACGCAGTGAAACCACCAGGAACGGGGAAGATGACAATAAGAAACTTTTTCTGAGTGCTGGCCGTGTGCCTGGCACTTCCTGAACACTTTATATTTGTTAACTCAGTCCTCTACAACCTGTGAGGTTGGTATTCTTGGAACCCCCATTTGATGGAAAAGGAACTCATAGATATTAAGTAACTTATCCATGGTCATCAGCTGGGGGTGGCAGAGCTGGATACCCCATACCCCCAGAATCTGAAGTCTGTCTGACTGTGTAGCCTGAGCTCTTTCAGCCATGCTGTGCCACCTGTCAAGATATCCTTAAGGGAGGGACAGACGGAGAGAGAAGGAACTTCCATCCTTTGAATGTGCCTGGCCCTGGGCTAGGCACTTTGTGTCTATGTCCCAGGGTGTGCCAGGCACACAGCAGGTACTCAATACATGTCTCTCTCCTTCCCTGAGCTTCCTTGTCTAAGGGAAGGGATGTGGACCCCTGCACCCCATTTGGTCACTGTCTTTTCTAAAAGTCATGAGTGGGATGGCCCTGGGATTCTTGTCCCAGGAACCTACTCTAACAGATTGCCACAAGCTGGGCTGCCTGCTGGCAGGAAAGAAGGAAGGAGAAAGGCCGTTCGGTCTCCGCATGCTTGCAGAATGTTTCTCGTGACAGATGGGAACGCCTGAATGTGGGTGCTTTGCAAAACACCCTCATGCAGCCTCCAATGGCAAGTGTTGCCTGGATAAAAAAGTCAGGCAAGCTGGACATGGTGTCTCACGTCTGTAATCCCAGGACCCTGGGAGGCCGAGGTGAGAGAACTGCCTGAGCCCAGACGTTAAAGACCAGCTGGGCAACATGGTGAAACCTGGTCTCTACAGTAAATGAAAAAAGAAGTAATAGCTGGGCATGGTGGTTTGTGCCTGTAGTCCCAGCTACTTGGGAGGCTCAGGATCACCCGAGGTTGAGGCTGCGGTAGCTATGATTGTACTGCTACATTCCAGCTTGGATGGCAGAGTGAGACTCTGATTGGGGGGTGGGGGGTAGGGGGTGGGGGGCGGGAAGGCAGATGGGGTTTCAGATAAAAGGGGGACAATGACAGTCTTGAGATAATTCAAACAAAGTGTCGAGCCCCATCCCTGGCAAGGCACTGGATGTTTAATGAGTGTAGCTCTTCTTGCCCTTGTCACAGATGTGAAAAATGGAAATGAGGGTTAGCAAGTCATCTAGGCTTGTGACAAACAATGAGTGGCAGAGCTGGGGTCTGAATTCAGGCCTGGGCCACAGAATTAGCCCCTGCCCCTACACTACCAGGACCACAGCTGAGCAGTTCACCCAGGATTTTAACAACACAGAATCACACGATGGATGCTGCTTCTTTTTTCGTAAAAATGCTGTTTGGAAACCATAACATTATGCAATGATTGTCCCTTCTTGGGCTCATCTGAGCTCTGATTCCTCTTGACATTTTGCGTTAAAACAAGTTTTTCTTTTCTGACAAACCGGTGTGATTGTTAATAATGGTGCAGGGCAGGAAAAAAAATTACTTCTTCCTCAGTCCTCATGATTTCTTTCCTGGGATGGGCCCTGTAACAAAAGACAGATCGATTCGGGCAGCGCACATCACGTGGGGGAACCTCAGTGAGAAGTCACGCGAAGCGGGGCTTAAAACTCAAGCTTACACAGCACCTTCCACAAAGGTAAGTGGGTTTAGGCTTCCAAGGGCCAGAAACCATGGGAAGGTAAATACTTGAGAGGAAACTGGCGGAGTAAGGTGTTACTGCAATCCTCTCTCCAGCTGCCCCCGGGGTGAGTGCGTGAGTCTAGTGTTGTCTCCAGTAAAGGAGAATTTATATCCTGCCTTTAGGCAGATAAGGGGGAGGCAAGAGAGAGTTTTTTCTGTGTACACTGCTTCCTAATTGCCTTCAGCTCAAAAATAATTTTCATGTCAAAGAGTCATATCTTGTGGTGACATATTCCTCAACAGCCTCGATAGGTTGAGTTCTTACTATATTCCAGGCCTAGTGCAAATTGCTTCACAAACAAAGTCTCATTTAATGTTGAAAACCCTGTGAAGTAAGTACTTTGACATCTATTTTACAGTTTGGGAAACTGAAACCCAGTTTTTCCTAAAATTACAGCTAGTAGGTGGTAGAGCCAGGATCGGAAGCCAGGTTTTGGAATTTTTCTTATTTTTGTTTTTTGGCTGTGGAATCTGTGTTTAAGTGGAAACACTTGGAAACAGATAAACACTGAGCTGCTCTCATCAAAGCTGGGAAGGAGGTGATGAGGGCAAAGGGATTATAAACAGCTGGGCTTCACCCCGTCTTTCCCTGTGAAGCAGTTTGAAAATCACTGGATTATTCTGTTCTGCTTTCTAGGACTCTTTCTATGTTGTTAGATAAGGATTGGATTTCCCTTTCTGCCTTGGCTTCTGGGAGACTCCGCTTCCTTGTTATACTCAATCGTGTCTCCAGCTCAGGATAATTCTGGAATCATTCTCTCTTCCCACTTCCTCATTACAAAGCCCCCTTTTCATTCTGTGATCACCCTTTAATCAGGAAGACTGAGGCAACACTGAATTCACCGCTACCCTGGCTGTCTTTGAGTGCTGAGGGCTAACACAGCAGCTTCACCTAAGAGCGGAAGGCTGCTACGGGTGTGTGCATGGGAGTGCTCTCAGCAACCCTGGATATGCTAGCCCAGCTGTGCCTCAGCAGATGCTCTCTGCCCCTGGCGCTCTCTCTTTCCAGGGCCAGCCTGGGGTTGACTTTGCAGGGGGAGTGAGTCTTTTAGGTCAGACGTCGAGAAGGTTGAGTTTGGGTGCCCTGAGCTCGTGGGAAGCCTTTTCTGGGAGGGGAAAGCCCTGGTTCACTTAGCTGTGACCAGGCAACACAGGAGAATTACAATTGAGTGAGCCCGAGCTCCCCACTCTCAGGAAGGGCTTTCCGTGGGGTGGAAAGCTCTGAGGTAGGGTATGCCTGGAGGGTGTAGAGGACAGGCTGGCCGGGCCGTGTGAGGTAGTTGGAGGGGGAGTGTGAAGTGAGGTCAGAGGTTAGAGGTTGCTGGACATACCGGACCTTCTAGATTGCAAGAAGGACTCCACCGGGAACCTTCAACAGGGTCAATTGGGCTGTTCTGTTGAGAAAAGGCTGCAGGGCAGGGGTAGTAGCAGGGAGACCAGTCCTGAAGAGGCCACTGCAGTAATCAGATGGGGGGTGGGTGCTGGATCTGTTTTGTTCTCCACTGTGCCCCCAGCACATGGTATGCTTCCTGACATAGAGCATGTACTCACAAGCATTTGTTGAATGATGTGTGCATTAGTGACGCCTCAGAGAGTTCTCAGTCTCATGCAAGGAAGGCTATCCCTGAAAGGTGTAGAAAAACAGATCTTGGCCGGGCTCGGTGGCTCAGCCTGTAATCCCAGCGCTTTGGGAGGTCGAGGTGAGTGGATTGCCTGAGCCCGCGGGTTCGAGACCCGCATAGGCAACTTGGCGAGACCTCATCTCTACAATAAATCAAAAAATTAGCCGGGCGTGGTAGTGCGTGCCTGTAATTTTGGCTACTCGGAAGGCTGAGGCGGAAGGATCGCTGGAGCCCAGCTAGTAGAGGCTGCAGTGGCCGGGAGTGGCCACTGCACTCCAGTCTGGGTGACAGAGTGAGACTCCGACTCAAAAAAAAAAAAAGAAAAAAAAGGAAAAAGAAAAAGAAAAACAGATCCTGACCAGGCTTGGTGACTAGTCTGTAATCCCAGTGCTTTGGGAGGCCAAGGTGAGTGGATTGCCTGAGCCTGTGGGTTCGAGACCCACCTGGGCAACTTGGCGAGACTTCATCTATACAATAAATCAAAAATTAGCTGGGTGTGGTAGTGCGCGCCTGTAGTTCCAGCTACTTGGAAGGCTAAGGCAGAAGGATCACCAGAGCCCAGCCCAGAGTCAAGGATGTGGTGGCCAGGAGCGTGCCACTGCACACTCCAGTCTGGATATGGAGTGAGACTCCAACTTGAAGAAGAAAAAAAGAAAAGAAAAACAGATCCCAGCCACCGCAGCTGGGAATTCCAATCCAATAGGTTTTTGATGGGAAAGGAGAATCTGGGTTTTTAGCACAGCCTGCAGGGGATTCTGGGCAGGCAGGGCTGACCTTCTGTGTCAGTTAAAAATGCTTTTGGAGCCAGGCACGGTGGCTCAGCCTGTAATCCCAGCACTTTGGGAGGCTGAGGTAAGTGGATTGCCTGAGTCCGTGGGTTCGAGACCCGCCTGGGTAGCGAGACCTCATCTCTACAATAAATAAAAAAAATTAGCCGGTGTGGTAGCGTGCGCCTGTAGTTCCAGCTACTTGGAAGGCTGAGGTGGAAGGATTGCCGGAGCCCAGCAGGTCAAGGCTGCAGTGGCCGGGAG
>NW_007084600.1:19235-39705 GCF_000164805.1 Carlito syrichta
CACACAGAATCATACTTATTGATCTGTGGCCTGTTTTTTATTTCCACCTAAGGGTATTTTGTCAACTTTCTTTTTAAGTAACTAACTGCCCTCCAGTCTGGGCGACAGAGTGAGACTCCAACTGAAAAAAAAAAAAAGCTTTTGGTTGCAAGTAACAGAGACTGACCAACAATTGCTTAAACAAAGAGGGATTTATTTTTATTTACAAGGATTCTGAAGAAGGATGGCTGCAGGCATTGGCTTGGTCAAATAATGATAGGGTCAATGACCCCATGATTGTCTTGGCTTTTTTCTCATGGTGATAAGATAGCTGCTGTGGCTCCAGGCATCACAATCTCAATCAAGGCAGGAAGAAGGGAGGGACAGGGAGGTGTTAGCCATGCTTGTGTCTTTTTATCCCAGAAGCCCCTGTAGACTTCCCTTTCAATTTCATTGGCCGTACCTGGTTACACAGTCTTCCCAAGTTGAAAAGGAGGCTGAGACAGTGAGAATCTGGATTGACGGCCTCCCAGTGAAAGGTGCTAGAGAGATGGAGTTGGGACTGACCTCTGGAGACTGAGCCAAGGATGTCGGCCTGACTGTCCTGGCCAATGTGGCTGCCTTGGACAATGTGTTGCTTGAGGACCCTTCTACTTCTGGGTCTTCATCTCCATGACTGGTGGCCTCCATGGAGCACCCTTGGGAACTACTGGCGAAACCCCATGCATTTCCTCGGAGGGTCCTATTCCATCTGAACCCTTTGTCTTGCTTGTCCTGAACAACACATGGACCCTCAAGGACCACTTCTTTGGGGGAAGTGGTGGTCTTATATAGGGGTTGGGCATCTTTAGTGTAGCCCTCAGCTGGCAGACGTTGGAAACAGCGGTCTCACATTCTCATCAAGACAGTCACATTCAGGAGCCATTTAAAGCTTCACACTCTCACACACACACACACACACACACACACACACACACACACACACACACACACTCACATAGGCAGGGGATCTATCTACCTTCATACCCCTATGCTGGCACCACACACAGGAAAAGGTGACATCTGCAATCACCTTTAAGTCACCCTGTTAGGAGGAGACCAGGGCGATTCCTTTCCTCCTGTCGGTCCTATCTTTACTTCCAGGAATCAAAGGGAATCCCAAGGGTAGCTCTTTCTGGCAGTTCTGGGAGAGTGAAAGGTGATGCTTTTCCAGCACTACTCTGTCACCTTAACTGATGCGTTCGGGGAAAAGAAACAGGGCTCATTTGCTCTCCCAAATCTTTAAAAATGGGACAGGAGAAAAGGTAAAGATATTTGGGTCTTGCACAGGAAGGGTTTCTTGAGGAAGAATTCATCAGAGCTGGCCTGGGGAGAGGGAGGATCTCAGGTGACAAAGACTGGAAATGCAACTCAAAGGGGACCAGTCTGTAAAAAGAATAGGGTCTTCAAACCAGTTTTCCAGACGCCAGTTGGAAATCATTGTACATCTGCTTTCCATAAGGCTGTAGGAATAGGTAAAACATTTTTTTCTTTTTTTTGGCTAGAATTGCATCGTAACAGTGTGATCACACTGGTAAGGAATGCAGGTTGGCAATTATATACATCTCTGATAAAAACAACAAGCACACAATCAACACAATTTGCTAGGCCAAGGTCTTCCCAGGCAGGGGTCCTAGGGGTGGGGTGGATAATGAATGGAGAGTCCTTGGGGCTGCAGGGGTGGGGTGGAAACCCCCAGGGCAGAGGGCCATGGGAGTTGGGGGGCAGTGCTAGCTTTAAGGATGAGATTTCCAATGAATGCCCTCCCCACGCCCAGCTCTGCTGCTTACAGTAGGGTCCTCAGACCAGCAGCCTCGGCCTCACCTGGGAGCTTGTTAGAAACGCAGAATCTCTGCCCCATCTCAGATCTACTGAATCAGAAGCTGTGTGTTAATAAGACCCCCAGCATTTCTATGCACAGAAAAGTTTGTGAAGCGCTGTTGCAGACCTCTGGGTGCAGGAATCTGCGGCCTTGGTTAGGTGCAGTCACAAGGCCTGGACAGAGTGGGCTGTGCAGAGGAGGAAATTAAAGCCCAGTTGTGTGTTAGGGGGAGCCTGGCAAAGCTCAACAAGCTGTCCATGTTAGTACCCTTCCTACCTGGTTGTGATGCCAGCAACATGACTGCCTGTGGGCTGCCCTGCCCTTCCCCGCCCCCGGTGGCTTTCAGGCAGGTGCCCTTGAAGCTAAGCTCTGCTGGCTGTAGGTAAACACGGTGGGGGAGACCTAGGACCAGGTTGCCCTGTGAAGACTGCCTGGGAGGCTCCTGGTGGGAAGACCTGGGCAGAATGCAGGGCTTGACAAGCCAGAGGGCCGCCTCTCCCTCCTTCCCAGTTCAGAGAGGGCGCCCTGGGGAAGCACTTCCCTCTTGGAGCAGAAGAGGCTGAGTGCTCAGAAGAAAAAGCCTAGGGGCGCAGGGCTCCAGCCTCTGCAGGGGGATCCTGGCCCTCAGGGGTGACACGTTTCTATGGGGGCAGGTGGGAATATCAGGGACCTCCTGAGGCCTGGGCCCAGGGATGCCAGGTGCAGAAGGGCTGGAGGAGGGTGTCCGGCCCGGGGGGCGGGGGGGGGGGGGCGGTGGCAGAGCCCCACAGGCCTACAGCGCCCGCTCCTCACTGGTCAGCGTGGCAATTCTCCGCAGGTTTTCCCTGACTTTAATAAACTCCGGGGCGTGGTCCTCTTCCTTTTCTGGGGGTTTTTCCAGCTGGAAGAGAGAGAAGCAGAGCAATGAACTGGATGGCGGTGGGAGATTCCCATTCTCAAAACCCATGGAGTCTGAGCCAAGGGTCCTCTCGGTGGGGAGACAGAACCAGCCTGGGGATGGGTTTTGTCACCAGCCTGGCACTGAGCATGAGACTGAGTGTTCTTTGTGAAGCCTGATTCAAATCACTTACCTCATCTGAGGCTTTGGGTTCCCCACTGTTGAAATAGGAATGCCACCTGGCTCCAGGACAGTTATAAGAATGACATCAGGATCAGTGTGTAGTCTATTGGGCCAATGAGGAAGCTGAGGTTCAGAGTGGGGAAGCCACTGGCCCAAAGTCACACAGCAAAGTCAATGGCAGAGTGAGGGTTCAGGCCAGTGGTGGACTCTTGTCAGGAGACAGTCTTGGAGGAGGCTCAGACTGGGCTGGGTGCCCTTCACCCACCTGGTTCAGCCTCTGCTGCCGTCTCAGCAGTTCCTGCTCAAAGGGGCACTGCATCCTCTTGGCCTCCAGCTCCTCCTTCTTCTTTTTGATGAGCTGGTTCCGCCGGCGGTGCTCCAGGACTCGCTGCAGCTCTGGCTTGCTGTCCACCCCGAGGCCCCTAGGGAGCAGGAAGCCGTCAGGAGGACCCCTCACCTTCCCACCTCCCCTAGCCTCAGGACTGCACCCTGTGGTGGCACCAGCCCCTACTATGATCTCATGCAATCCTCCTGGTGACCCACATGTGGAACCATTACTGTCCCGTTTGACAGAGAACAGAGGCTCCTAGGGCTGAAGACACCCAGCCAAGTCACCACTACAAAGGGGCCAAGTGAGGATTTGAACCTGGGCCTCTGACAGCAGAGACCAAGTTTTATGACATTTTAGTCATTTTCTTAGGATAAGTTTCTTTAAAGGTGGAATTGCCGGGTCAGACTCTTTTAAAGGATTTTGGGTACACATTCCTATCTGTTCCTTAGAAACCTTATCCCTGGGTAACTTGGCGAGAGACCTCATCTCTACAATAAATCAAAAAATCAGCTGGGTGTAGTAGTGCGTGCCTGTAATTCCGGCTACTTGGAAGGCTGAGGTGGAAGGATCGCTGGAGTCCAGCAGGTTGAGGCTGCGGTGGCCGGGAGCGGCCACTGCCTTCCAGCCTGGGTGACAGAGTGAGACTCCAACTCAAAAACAAAACAAAACAAAAAACCTTATCCCCTCTGTTATATGTCTGTCATGTACAAGAGCATTAATTTCTCCCCATCACCAGCCAGTCTTTTTATATTTGAGAATCTGGCAGGCAAGAAATGTATCTGGTTTTTACTGGTTTCTTTGATTATCAGTCACATGGAAGAGCTTTTGTTATGTTCACCAGCCATTTGCATTTATTCGCTTGTGATTTAACTGTATTATTTTTATTCATGCTTTCCTTGTTCATTTTAAGATATCTGGATTTTTTTCTGTATATATAATTTTTTCACCATAATTTATTTATATTGCAAATATCTTTTCTGGTCTGTCTTTAAGCTTTTGTTTTTGATTGTGTGATTTTCTTTTGATATGAAAGGGGATGATTTTAAAAGGAATTCAGATAAAAATGCTCATATTGTGATACGAAGTGAAAACCAAACCCCAAACAACCCAGTGTACCAAAGGCTATCTGCTAGAACGTTGGTTACACAGCTGAAAACAAGAATGATCTCACCCGGGTCTGATACCGGAATCGGCCAGCAGAGGGAGCAAGGGAAGCACTGCCGTCTTCATCCCGGCACTGGTGAGCAGGGAGGTAGTTCCCGGTACTGAGGGGAGGCTGAGTCTTCCTCTCCCCCAATTCACATCTCACAAATGGCCCCATCCCGGCCCTGCCACCTCCCAGGTGCCCCTCCAGCTGACTCTCTCATTGCACCCCCAGAGTGTTGCCATGGAACAGCCTACCACCATCCTGGGCCTCTGAAGCACCCATGCCCCTTTGAGTACTAAGATCACCCAGCACCCCCATTGCCCACTCAGCCAGAGAGGCCTTTTGGAAGCAACGATCAGACCATGTGCCTCCCCTGCTTCAGACCCTCCCCAGCCCATACTTCTCCTTGGCCCGCACTTCACAATCTCAGCCCAGCCACACTGAGCTACTTGTGTTTCCTGTCCGTTTGCCCACACTGTCCTGTCTGATATCCAGCGCCCACCTCCCAGCATGGCTGACTCCTGTCCCCCTCAGTCCTTAGCTGAGGCAGCACCTCTTCTGCGAGGTCATCTTGGAACCCTCCCTAGTTCCTCCTCTGGGGTCTCAGGCCCATTTCCACCCCCATCAAGGCATCTATCTTATTGCCTGGTTACGCATCCGTCTCCTGCTGTGAGGACAGGAACTGGCTTCTATTCCTTTTTGTAGCCCTCAGGTCTGGACATAAAGTCCAGCACATAGTAGGTGCTAAGTAAGTGCATCTGGAGTATGGGCAGGAAGTGAGTGGCTGGGTTGGAGAACAGGGCTTTTTTGGGCCTTCTGGTTTCCAGGGGTCCATTGGGAACTGGGCCTTCAGTTTTTGCTGGTGACCATATGGGGCACCCTCAGCCCTCCTCAGCCTCCAGGAGCCCTGAGAGGATAGCTAGGTCGGTTTTCCAGCAGGGATGCCTCTTGCAGCCCCTGCAAGCCTGAGGCGGTGCTTGCCAGCCCAGGCAGTAGGGCTCTGTCCCTACCTCCTGTGGTTCATGAGCAGTTCCCGGTGCAACTCCTGGTGGCTGCGGGAGGCCTTCACAGGGTTCAGCAGCTTCTTGGGCTTGATGAGCTCCGGGTTCCGATCTCTGTATTCTGGCCTGGCCATCAGGCCCCCGATGTCCGCCCGCTCCCTCTGGATCTCCGAGTACATGGCGGCTGTAGAGATGGGCAGAGGAGTGGGTCAGAACTGGGCCTGCCAACACACCCACCCCCCAGGACACAGTTGAGGGCAAGGGTTTTCATGTCAGGTGGTCCTCGGTGCTGCTGTGTAGGTCTGGGCCAGCTACCTGATCGTCTGAGCCTTGGTTTCTTCATCTCTAAAACGGAAATAATAATCGCATGTACACACAGGGTTGTTAGGATTGGAGGTGATGCTTGTAAAGCATCTGGCGTAGAGAAGTAAAGTGACACGTGACACTGGGCTGCAAAGTATGGGTTGACACGTGCATACTTTTGAGCCTGACGTTGAAAACACGTTTACCCCACTATAAAGGAATTATGTTTGAGTTTCTGTTTTTCAGTGAGCTTGTACCAGAAAAGGAAACGATATATATATTTTTTTGAGTTGGAGTCTCACTCTGTCGCCCAGACTGGAGTGCAGTGGCACGCTCCCGGCCACCGCAGCCTTGACCTGCTGGGCTCCGGTGATCTTCTGCCTCAGCCTTCCAAGTAGCTGGAACTACAGGCGCGCGCTACCACGACCAGCTAATTTTTTGATTTATTGTAGAGATGAGGTCTCGCCAAATTGCCCAAGCGGGTCTCGAACTCGCGGGCTCAGGCAATTCACTCACCTCGCCCTCCCAAAGCGCAGGATTACAGGCTGAGCCACTGAGCCCGGCCAGGAGAAGATATTTTAAAAGAGTAATATGTGCTTGTGAAAGATAATTTGGATGAATACTGTGATGAAAAGAAAATATCACCCTATACTGCCCAGCTCCCTAGCCATGGTGCCAAATCCTTGCGGAAGTGTCCTGAAGTGTCTCCACATCAAAGGGGGGAGTCTGAAATCCAGAGACTTCAGTGTCTCCGAGTACAAAGGGATGGTTGTCAATGTTTGGTCAGTCAGTGGTCTCACTTCCACCACAGCAGTTTAAAATTTGTCAGTTTACTTAAAATTCAGGCAGAAGGGCTCCCTCTTTTACAAACTGGCTTCTCAAGCTTGAAATGCCAAAAAGCAAGTGTGTGCGCACACAGGAGAGAGAGAAGGGGGAGGGGCAGGGAGAGAGAATGAGAATGAGAATATGCTTTAAAAAATCTCAAGCAGATAGATAGAACCTTCTGGTCATTAGCCGCTGATAGTAATGGTAGTGAACATTTTGACATTAGTTTTGTCCCTTCATGGGTCCAGCTTTTCTGAGGCTGAGCCCCTACTCTATGCCGGGGACTGGCAATGTCTGTCTGGTGTGCAGTAGGCAGTCAATGCATATTTGTGGGTAGTTGGTCACAACACTTTGGAGGCTTTGGTCTTGGGAAATAGTGCCCTAAGGCATGTGGTTTTCATGTGGCAGCTGAGGGAGTGGTACCCCTCTTGAGGACCACCATGTGGCCTGTGGACAGACACTCATCTCCTCCCCATACTAGCGTGGAAGCCATTCCCAGCTCAGATGCAGTTTTATGGACAAATGGCTCTCCAGGTGAACTGGATAGGGATGGCGGTCCGTGTGAAAACCTAGAAGTGACTGACGACTTGCTGGGGTCAGAAGGTACAGAGGAGGGAGTTTGCTGGGGTACATGCCGGGGGTATCCCCTGGGAGACTGTCCCATGGTAGCTTCCAGACACACGTTTGGCATTTCTGTTATCACCCAGGACAGGGTGCTGTTAGGAGGGTTAAGTAAGACCACATATGCAAAGGTGCTGTGTAAACTGGGAAGAGTGCTAATTACTAAAAGATATTTTAGATGTAGCCAGATGAAGAGTCAGAGCACAGAAACATATCTGCTAATTTTTTCTCAGGCACACATTCTCAGAGCCATTTCTAAAATGAGAATTCTTATTTATTTTTTCTCATCTTTTTCATAAGGCAGTTTACTTTCAGGTTATATCCTTCCTCATTTTTAGGTCCTTAAAAAATGATCAAGATAGTATTTGGCAGGTACTTTGAAATGGGCACTTGACAAAATAAACAGTTGGCTATATCAACTTGCCTGCCTCTTATTTTTAGTGTGGATATTTTTTCTTACTTTTTTTTTTTTGAGTTGGAGTCTCATTCTGCCAGGCTGGAGTACCTGCTGGGATCAGAAGATCCTTCTGCCAACCAGGTAGCTTGAACTACAGGTGCACACGCGTGACACCTAGTTTTCTTTCTTTTTTTAAATTGTAGAGACAAGGTCTTGCCATGTTGACCAGGCTGGTCTTGAACTCCTGGGCTCAGGCAATCCTCTCACCTTGGCCTCCCAAAGTGTTGGGATTATAGATGTGAGTCACCATGCCCGGCTAGTATGGAAGTTTTCTTCTTTTCTGGGATCTAGTTGTCTGGGAGCCAATACCTTAGGATACCCTGATTCAGATTGGGGCTTTTTAATTTTTCCCCTATTGTGTTGCCTATTCCCATCACCAATTTCCACTAAACCCTTGGGTAATTCTCAGTGACACTCTTCCCTTCCCATGCCCTCAGCTCTCACCACTACAAGTCATGGTCACACCACACACTCATTCATTTATTGAGTTGGGGGTCTCACAGTTGACCAGGCCGGCATGCAGTGGCACAATTATAGCTCACTGCAGCCTCAACCTCCTGGGCTCAGGCAATCCTCCCACCTCTGCCTCCTGAGTAGCTAGGACTACAGGTGCACACCATCACACTGGACTAATTTTTATTTTATTTTTTCGTAGAGTTGAGGTCTCACTATGTTGCCAGGCTGGTCTCAAACTCCTGGGCTTATACAATTCTCTTGCCTTGGCCTCCCAAAGTACTGGGATTGTAGGTATGAGGCACTGCACCTGGCCTCACACCACACTTTAATAACTACTGTAGTTTCCTGGCTATTTAACCTGTTCTTAGTCCCTCTCTGCCCCAGACCTCCGAGAGCCACACACTTTTCATCAGTCACATCTTTAAAAGAACTCACTGCACATTGCCAGAGTGATAAGGCAGGAAACAGAAATAAGATGGATAGCTTTAGGAAAGGAGACAGCAGCATTAATATTTGCATCGATATAGCTATATACCCAGACTTCCCAAATGGGTGAACAAGAAGAGCATTTGGAACAAATGAGAGAGTTCAATCATGTGGCCAGAGACAAAATAAGTACACAAAGTCAACAGCTCCTGGGCGATGGGAATGACCATTGAGAAAGTGCATAATAATAGAAACAGTCATACATTCCACGGATGTCTGAGTTCCCATACTTTTCCAGGCACTGTGGTAGACACTGGACGCAGAAGGGAACTGCACAAACAAGGTCCCTGCTCTCACAGAACTGATGCTCTGCTAGGAAAGCACACAGCAAACACTGACACAAACCAATAAAAATAACGACAAGTGGCCATGGTTTCCAATGGAGACTGAGGACCCACCTGCAGCCAGGTGCGGGGAGGGTCTCTCTGAGGAGGCGACAGTATTGTCTGACGGTTGAGAGTGAGGAGTTGAGGAGGGAGGCCATTTGGGGCCTAGAGTACAGCTTGTGTGACTCATGTACCTTGAACAAGCTGGGTCTGTTCGGGGAACAAAAAGACATAGTGTGCCTGGAGTGGCGTGAGCGGTGTGGCCGGCCGGGAGAGCGTCTGGAGTGAGGGTGGACGGGTGGGTTCAAGGCGGGGAAAGAGCGCTTGGATTCAACTGGAAAAAGGTCACCCTAGCTGCTGTGTGGGGAAAACTGTCAGCAGGCCTTGGGACTTTTGTATGACTTGGGTTTCCTTCACTCTAGTGGGCAGTCTCTTTCTGTCTCCTGTTAAATTCCTGAGAAAAAGCCTCTGATGGCCGGGCAGAGAGACTCTACCCCATGAGTCCTCAGCCAGCTCATGGGTTGGCCACCCTGGGGTCAGACCCCACCGTCACAGGGGGCCCCAGTCCTTCAGGGTCAGCCTAGGAAGAGGGGCCCTGTTTGGTTCAACCTTCTGCTGCTGGCATCCTGAAATTCTTGCTACATTTTAAACAAGCAGGCCGGCGTTTTTATTTTGCTCTGGGCCCTCATATTATGTAGCCAGTCCTGCAACCTAGGTCTAGCTGGTGGCATCTCTGGCTAGAGGATCTGCTCCAGACCTTTTTTTTTTTTCTTAAATTAAATCAGTGGTGAGCTGTGGGTGCTGGTGTTTCCCTGAGGCGGGAGTGGGGTGGTGGGTGAGGCAGGGACCCTGGAAGATGTGGCTGGTTCTTTAACTCAGAGCTGTGGCGGGGAGAACTGTGGCCTTTGCCACTCAGGGAGTTGAACACCAGCAAATGACACAAATGCGATCCTTGGACACGTGTGTAGGGTGAGGCGGGGTGCTGCCTCAGGCCTCTCCCTCAAGTTCTCTTCCTCAAGGCTTAGAGAACTGCTGACCAGCCTGCCTGCCCTTTAATTAATTAAATGAGGGCTCTGTGTAAGAGCCTCACACAGGACCTGTCACAAAGAGGCAGCTCAGCAAAGTATAGGTGTGAGGCCAGGAAGTCCAGGTTGTCCCATGGGGCGGCTGGGCCTCCAGAGGCAGAGGTCTGTGGTCGTCCCCAAGGCTACGCGGGTGTCCTGAGAGACCCAAGACTCGGCACCTGGGGAAGTGGCCATGGTGGCTGGAAGAGGTGAGGTGGGCATTTGGGAATCTCTGAAGAGAAAAAGGTAAACCCCCAAAGGAAGAGCTGGCTGAGGAGGGGAACAGGCCAACTGAGAAGGAGAAAGTGAAGTGGCTCGTTAATATTCTTCACTTGCTGTCAAAGAAATGCAGAAGAGACAGATGGACGTTGAGACAGATGCTGGAGTCATTCAGACCTGGACTTGCATCTCTGCTCTGTCCCTTCTTAGCCTAGGGCAAGTTCACCTCCCGTCTGGAGCTGGAGTTTGAAAACTACAGCGTTTGGGCCAAATCTACCACCCTGGAACACAGCCACGCCCACTATTACTTATGGTCTACAACTGCTTTTTTGCCAGAACAGCAGAGTTGAGGAGGTGGGACAGCTGCTTTCGATCTGGTGTTTCCTTCTCTGTAAAGCAGGCATTACAGTAGAATCCTTCTTCATGAGGTTTTTGCATAATAAACAATGTGGTACTTGCAAGATGCTTGGCAAATGCATAGTACAGAGTTAGGGGCTTGGTGTTGGCTACCAGGACTGCCACGTGCAGCCAGGCGAGTTGTGCACTGCACAACTCCAAGTCCTCAACTCTTGTAGATTAAACTGTGCATGGTGCCCCTGGGATTGCAGTGTGACCTGTTAGCTGTTACTAGTAATTACTATTAATACATCCTATTCCTAGTCCTGGATTGAGCTTTCACACCCTCAAAAACAGCACTGGTTAAATCGGGGGATCTTAACCTTGGCTGCACATCAGGGGAAGTTTTAAAAATGCCAGTGTCTGAGTCCCACCACAGGGATTCTGATTTAATTGGCCTGGGGGCAGTGTGGCCTTGGGGATTTGTAAAAGCTCCCTAGGTGGTTCCAACTGTCAGCCAACTTTGCAAACCATGGAGTTAGGAAAAAACCCACCAAAACACAAGCTCCTTTGCTTTGGCCTGAGTGATTTCAGCTGTCATTGGCCTGGTTCTTTTGAGTCTGATTAAGGTCACAGTTCTTAGCAACTGTGTGACCTTGGTGGGTCTGTAACCTCTGGACCCTCCTCTATAGAATTTTGATGCTGTCTGGGCATGGGGCAGAGGCAGCCAGTAGGTGACAGCTCCATTGAGTGTCTTGGATGACTACAGGATGGGCAAACAATTCCACTTAATATGCAGATTGTGAGGCTGATCTCGTTTTTTCGGGGGTGGTGGTAATAAGAGGTCAGAGGAGACATCGAGAGCCTCTGGCTGGGCTCCTCCCCTGCTGCTGACCCAAGGGGTCCCCTGCTCCTTCCTAGTGGCTCCACGGATGTCAGCCCCACACCAGGCAGGGCTCAGCTGGGGTCACTAACTACCCCCAGGTGAGCTCACCAGGCTGCTGGGTGTAGTTTGTGTTAGGGTGTCAGCTTTGAAACCACTGTGTCCCCGGCCATGGTAGAACAGTAAGAAGATGGAAGGGGAGTAGAACTGATGGAACCCCACGTCCTAGTTTACCCTGAGAATAGCTGTGGGGCCCCAGGCTGTCTAAGGCCTTAATGTCCCTTCCATTGGTCTCTTACCTGCCCTAGTGGTTCTGGTTCTGCCTTTGACGGCATCAATTACAACAAATGACACATGAGCAAGTAAAGCAGGAGCTAAAGCAGATGTTTCAGAGGAAGCAGACTGGGTTTGAGTCATAGTGGCAATCCTTGCCAGCTGTGTTACCTTGGGCAAATGGCTTAACCTCTCTGAGACTCTGTACAGTGGGGATAGCAGCCTACTCATGGAGCTGTTCAGAGAGTGGAACAATGTAATGCATATGCTGTGCTTAGCCTGGTGTCTGGCTGAATGATGCTCATTGAAGGCAAACTGTGGTCCTCCTGTCCTGTGGTGAACACCTGACATTTGATCTGGATCTTACAGTTGCTCTGGGAAGCAGCCTGTGTTGCACCATTTTGTAGATAAGAAAATCAAGGCTCAGAGGTCAAGCTACTTGTCCCAAGGTGTACAGGCGGTAAATGGCAAAGCCAGGACCTCTGAACTCCAAATCCAGTGCTCTATCACTCTACTGTCTTCTAGGTACAAAATGTCTTTTAGTTGGCAAATCAGGGTTATTAGTCGACCAATCAGGGTTATATCCCTTTCTCTGGATACTTGAGAAACCCCAATGAAGAGACAGTGTGAGCCCATTTTATAGATGAGAACATGGAGACTGCTAACTGGAGGATTCCTAGCCCGTACGAAACACAAACTCTCACTAGGGAGCCCCAGCCAGGCCATAGGAGTTTTGGGCTTCACTTAGAATCCACAGGGCTGTCTGCCCACTGGCTGGTCTGTTTAGGAGAGGACCAGCTGGTGGCTTTCCCTTCTCGGGGCTGTCAGTCAGTGTTCGTCCCTCTGCCCCCTGCCTCTGCCCTTGTTCCTCTTCACTGTTAGAGCTGTTGGGTTCAGAACACACTTGGGGTCATTTTAGTTCAGCATTTAATGGGGGTGGCAAGGCAGAGGGGAAGAGAAGCTTTCAAAATACCGCCTGGCAAGGGAGAAAGAGACATTCAGTAAAAGTGACAAGCGTGGCTACTGGATTTCCTGACCCCTCTCGCCTTTTTCCTCTTACTGGGGAAAGTGCCCATGTGTATTTCACCGGTCAGAATCAGGGAGCCCCCTTCAGATCTCCCAGCAGCCTCTGGACAGGGCCTGGAAGCCCCCACCAGAGCTGCATATCCATTTGGATGCAATGACTCAAGACAAACTTCCTGAACATGCTGCCTTGGCTCTGCTGTGACTTCCTGCTTTGTGAGGAGAGGGTCGTGTGGGCACTTGGGGTTTTGAATCAATTCCATGGCACAGAGTCCAGGGCCAGACCCGGGGGACCCTCAGCGAGGCTGGTGGACAGCGTCGTGCAGTTGACCAGGAGCAAGCATCAGCAGACCAGATATTCCTGCTGGCTCAGCAGGGGCAGGATGCCAGCCACCCCACCTGGCAGACACCTCTGGGGGGAAGACCCCAGCAGCACTTGCCACCAACGGAGAGCTAGGAGAGTCACTCAGGGTCTAAGCCATCTAGAGATGCTCCCTTGCAGCTAGAAACCACCCGGGCTTGGTAGCCGTTTCAAGAAGTAATGCACCTAATCCTATAGCCCTGATTTCTGGCCCAATCCCACAATTGCCCTCTACTGTAAAGTGCTAAAGTCAAATTCACTCAAAAGGCAAGCAGTTAACACATTAGCCTGCCCTTGCTGTATGCCATGAACTATGCTAAGCACCTAGCAGCCTTAGCTCTTGAAATTCTTACAACAGACTGAGGAGGTGGGGGCTATCATTACCCCCTTTTATGGATAAAGAAACTGAGGTTCAGAGAGAGCATCTGATTTCCCCAGACCACACAGCCACAGAATGAAAGAGCCAGAATCTGAGCCAAACTCTGTCTGTTGCCAAAACCTGTGTTCTCTCAGGTGTGCCACTCTGCAGCACTCTGGCATTCTGTCGATCAGTTATTAAGAGGATGAACCCCACCCCAAGTTGTGTGACAGTCAACTTAGGTGAGGCCATGTCATACATTAATTCAGATTCATCTGAGGATTGAGAAGAAAACAATTAACAAGAAGGTAGAGCTATATCTGGGTGTTCACTTAATCTCCTAACCTTTTTCTGAAGTCCAGGGTGCCAGGAGGCATCCCCCTTGTCATTTTATGGATTCGGTGACCTAGCCCCAGGACCTAAACTCAGAGCACTCAGCTCTCCTGACAGCCCACTGCAGTGCCCGAGGTCTGCCCTCCTTCCCTTCCACCTCCTCCCAAACAGCTCCCAGCTCACTCGACAGCAGGTGAAACAGAAAAGAAATGGCCTTACTTCGCAGGCCGGCGAGTCCTTGGGAAGGGAAGTCAGGAGCGGTGCCGCTGGGTTCTTCACTCCACCGGGAAGTCCCAGGCGAGCAAGGAGGGCTGCCTCTAAGGGGCGGTTCTTAAGCCCCTGGGGATGGGAGGCAGCTGGAATGTGCCAACAAGTGAGGCAGCCTTTGCATTCCTGTTTATTCTGGTATCAATAAAAAGGAACTGTTACTATAGTAACGGATATTTCACTTGGTGCAGGGCCACTTCCACGATGCGGAACACCATGTCCAAGCCACACGCTTGAGAGGCACAAATAAACACCTATTTTGTTAGACCGACGAGGAATAAGAAACACGCCAAGCTTTGTTTGGAGCGAGGCGGCTCACTTAAAGGAATTTCCCTTGTTTCTCATGGGAGGGTCAAGCCAGAGTGGATTCCAGCATTTCTTGATGGAAGGGGAAGCCAAGCTTCCTGCTGCAGTGAGAACTGCTCAGGAGAAAACAGCTGTTGAGGTGTAAGGGGTGGGGGCGTGCAGGGAGGGGAAGCCACCTAGCATGGGGTCAGTTCTTGGTCATTCCCTGATAGGTTGAAAACTCCATGCACGCAATTTACCTGATACCCTGAACTTCATCTGAACTTCATGGAGGAGCCAGGAGGACCTTGCACAGGAGAGGGTATGGAAGTGCTCGTGCCTAGGCCCCAGCAGGCTCATGGGTCAGCCTGGGCTCTGGCACCAGCCCCTGGGCAGCCACTCCACGTCTCTGAGCCTTGGTTTGTGTTTGTCAAATGCGGAGCATGCCAGGGCAGTTGGAAGACAGCATGGATGAGATGACACTAGTGACAGCATGGAGTCCTTGCTTGGTAAATACGACTTTTCCCAAAGAGAGAACTGGACTCTACATGACCTGAGGGCAGGGCCCAGTATAGCACATCGTGCCTAGGGAATCCGGATTCCACACCTGATGGCTCGATGAATGAACGTGTGAAAATAGGAATAAAGAATGTGTGTGGATCCCCAAGGCAAGCTGGGTGCTTGCAGATAATGGGGGCATCCTCCTAATTTCAGAATCTACTTTCACCTGAACATGGGAAAGGGCCTTCTATTTTCTAGCATTATCCTGGTCCCCCAGTGAGGAAGCTGGGGTCTACCAGTTAAATATGGCCTTCACCCCAACTTTACTTTCTCGTGGTGTCTTGGTGGGCTGAGTCCAGAGGCTCAGGACACACATGGAACGTGAATGGAAGCATTAAAAGTGCAGCCTTGGGGCAACCCCTTCGGGTCCCCTCCCACTGTGGGAGCTTCTCTGTCCTCTCAATAAATCCCACTTTCTCACTTAAAAAAAAAGTGCAGCCTTGTGCCCTCTTTGGTCTATAGTATGTATTCATTTAACAAACATTTACTGAGTACCCACTGTATTCCTGGCACTGTTCCAAGGGATGGGGATAGAGTGTGAATGACACAGGCCATGTCTCTGTCCTCAGGGAACCTACATTCAAGGAAGGACTCGGACAGTGAGGAGACACACAGGAACAAGTCAACCTATGATGAATGCTATGATGGAAGTAAGACTGGTGGAGGGGAAAGGGAGTGACTGGGAGCCAAGGAGGGGTAGACACTGAGGAGGTGACGTTTTAGGGAAGCTGAATCACAAGGACTCAGCCACGTGAAGATCATACATATGGAAGAGCACTCAAGGAGTGGGAACAGCCAGTGGAAGGGGCCCTGGGTGGATGGAGCTTGGTATGATAGAAAGGCCAGCAGGGCTGCGGTGTTGGAGGGAGGAAGCGAGGAGGGAGGGAGCAAGCGAGGAGGGAGGGAGCTGGGACACTGGGTTGAAAGGGGAGAGGGTAGGGCAGGGATGTCCAGGGAGCTTTGGCCAAGCCCACCATTCTGAATCCACTTAAACTTAGAGGGTCACAGATTCTCAGGTTAAAACAATTTTCTGGAAACAACAGAAAACAGTTGTCCTTTTTGTTTCTTCTTCCAAATTCTCCTTCTCTTGAGGTGCTTTGAATGGGTGACCCCTCAGCTTTCCGTCCTGCTGTGTCCTAGTGTCACTAAACTCTCATGGTAGAAGAGGACAACTAAATTCTCATCAAATCACTCTTTGGTGTCCCTGGTTCCTTCCACATGTTGTGCTGCTCTGCACACAAGTATTTTGGGCAATTCCCAGGGTCTCAAGGGTCTCCAGTGGCTTACCTGAACCAACCTCAGTGCCTTCTGACAGGTAGCTAAGAAAGATCCTGGGGCGGGGGACATCTGACAGCTTCTGCTTACCCCCAGAGAAGACAGAAGCCCATCCTCCAGCTTACTCCAGAGGAACGTGCAATTGAGAGCCAGGAGAGATGGGCAGGAGTCCTCTGAGGTTGGGCATCATTTTCCCTGGGCAGTTGGGACTAAATGTGCTTCTTCCAGGAAAGCTCTTCTCACACTGTAAAACCCATCAGCCAACCAACCCCAGGGCAGGAACGCCACCTTATCTTCCTCAGTACTCCTGTCCCAGTACCGAGGCGCTCAGTAACTATTGTTGATCTGAAGGTACCAAAAACCTTGACATCTCTGAGCTTGTTGTGGCACCATCCTGCTGTGTGTATCCAAGTGCACTTGCAACTGTCTATGAGATCAGTGGTCAACAACCATTTCCCATGCCACACCCCATCAATAAGAGACTAGGCTACACTCCATAATGGGTATAGCCAATAAAGCCAATACATATGTCTATTCATTAATGTGAAGATGTTTAGTGAAAAATCAAACTGCAAAATTACATGTAGTAGGACCCCCTCCCCCTGCTTTTTACAAGATAAAAAAAGTATGTAGAGAACCAGTCTGAAGGCACAGGCACCAATCTATTAGCAGAGGGCAGCTTTAGATCAACTTACCTCATATATTCCTAGACGTCATTTGAAATAAGTGTTAAGAATGAGTCACGCCGGGCTCGATGGCTCAGCCTGTAATCCCGTACCTTTGGGAGGCTGAGGTGAGTGGATTGCCTGAGCCCGTGGGTTCGAGACCCGCCTGGGCAGCGAGACCTCATCTCTACAATAAATCAAAAAATCAGCTGGGCATGGTAGCGTATGCCTGTAATTCCGGCTACTTGGAAGGCTGAGGCGGAAGGATCGCGGGAGCCCAGCAGGTCGAGGCTGCGGTGGCCGGAAGTGGCCACTGCACTCCAGTCTGGGCGACCTAGTGAGACTCCAACTCAAAAAAAAAAAAAAAAAAAGAATGAGTCACTAGGACCTGCTCTTCGAAGGCTCTGTCAGAAGGCTGGATTTTTAATATACTCCGCGGGGGTTCCTTTACACGAAAGGGTTTGAGAACCACTGTTCTACAGCATAAAATTACAGGTCATTCTATTTTGTCACTATATTTCTGTGATATCTGTGGCTTAACAACAACAACACAACACAAATCCAAGCACATATTGCTCTTTTTATCAGAAAAAAGCTCTAAAGATAAAAAATATGAGCAACAGCAACCTTTTCCAACCAACTGTGGCCAGTTATGAATCCCATTTGGTTCAGTTGTGTCCATATTAAATATGGGAAGATAGAGGCCCTCTGAACAAATGAGCCTTTGAGGAATTGCCTCCAGGTAATGGCAGAATTCAAGCCCCAGCTGCTGCCTGCCTCCTGCTGTGTGGCTTTCCCTGGCGGTCTCTCCAGTATTCCAAAAGACAAGACTCTGGTGGGCTGGAGCACTGAAGGGAATTCCACAGGCAGAGCACACCTCTCCTACACTCCCCTCCTGTCCCTTTGAGGTCTGATTTCTTGGGACCCAGAGAAGCCCAGAGGAAGGGGGACTGTGAAGACCAGGCAAGGCAGTCCCCAGGGAATTTTCCTGCATTTGTAGTGGGCTGGGCTTCAGCTCTCCTTTCATCTTGCCCCCTTTCCCAAACAAGAAGTTTCCATGGAAACTCAAAACTTCCTCCTTGGCCCTACATTCAGTCCAGATCTCCAAGGCCCCCTTTCAAGGCCTCAGTGAGGATTCTGAGAAGCCACCCACAAAACAGCCCTAGGATCAAACAGCGCCCTCACCCCTGAAGCATGCTCTGCTGAAAGGACTTGGGGGGAGAAGCTGTATTGGCAGAAAAACCTGTCATGGGATCCGTGGAGAGATTATAGAAGGAATGAGAGTTGCCTTTACAACAAGTTTGAACCGGGAAGAATTTACCCAGTGGAGGGATTTCAAGCGTGAAAACAGGAAAGTGTGAGGGGGTGGGAAGAATTGAGAGTCTTGTTTCAGAAAGCTGGCTTTCCACCCAGCTGCAATTAGGCATGATTAATGTGGTCTCTTAGCTGCAGAAGGACCCTGGGTGCCACTACCTCCAGCACATTTTAATTCCCTTGTAGGTAGACAAGAGGACAGTGTATCCAGGGGTGGGGAGAGGGAGGGTGAGTGTGTGTGTGTGTGTGTGTGTGTGTGTGTGCGCGCGCGCACGTGCAGAGGATGAACCTGCACAGACCGTACCTTTAAGCCACACTAACTTCCATTACTCCTGGCAGTGTGGTTTCCAGATGTAGCAAATAAAAATTCCACATGCCCAGCTAAATTTGAATCAAGATAAGCAAGGAATAATTTATTAGCATAAGGATATTCCATGCAGTATTTGGAACACACACTAAAATCCCAATTGTTGTTTACCTGAGATTCAAATGGAGCTGAACGCCCTGTGTTTGAACTGGCAACTCTGTCTGGCAGAAGCAGGGATGGAGGCTGTGGCTCCCCCTCTGGCTGTAGAGCAGCATAGTTGCTGATGTCCACAGGCACCTGGGCAGGTGCCCTCTTGTCTACGCTGCAGAGGGATGCTTTTCTCCCTTCCGAGGAACCTGGCCTGAGCTCCAGCTAGGATACGGGGAACAGGCTGTAGGTGAACTTTTGCTACAGGGCTGTGTGGCTTTCCAGGCATGGCTGAGCATGAGTTATTCCACAGAGGGGACCTCACAGCCCAGTGAGTAAGAGCATGGGTTCTGGTGCCAACGTAGATGCCAACCTTGCGGACAACTAGGTGATCTTCGACTCTCTGCTCCTTCATTTCTAAAATGGAGCAGATGTTCTTTTGAGGAATAAGGGAGATACGGTGTAGAAAATCCTTCACTCAGTGCCTGCCACAGAGTCAGGTCTCCATAAGTGGCAGCTGTCATTTTGATAACCCATTTAAGATCATTTATGGTTTTTATCCAAGAGAAAAAAAGAGGGATTAAAGACTAGAGTCAATACAATCTCAAAAGTGTAAAACAAACACACACACAATCTGTGCACAGGAAAGACTGGAAGGAGACACTTCCAAATGTTACCAGCAGGGGCCTGAAGTTAGTGGGATTATGGATTAGGCTTCTCCCTCATTCTCAGTTTCCTAAAATACCCATGGTGAGTATGTATTACTGTGATAATAAGAAAATACTTTGAGATGACTTGGGATGAACAAGTTTCTGAAAGTGTTATATTATTTGGTGCATGACTTGAGGCTACAGTACATGAAAATGGCTGTCATCTTGGGTCTGATTCTATAACCTCCTTCTTGGGGACTTCTAAAGGGAGCAGTGCTCGCCCCTTCACCACATGGCCGAATTGGCTCCTTCCTCCATTCTTACTTCTAACTTCTCTTTGTGTGAGGTAGCCAAGTAGTAGTTCGGAGGCCTGCGACCCTGGTTTGAATCTCAGCTCCAACCTGACAAGCTGTTTGACCTTGGACAAGTCGTGTTACCTTCTGAGCCTCAGCTGCCTCCTGTTTCCAGTGGGGGGCGGGGAGTGTCAACATTTTTTACCTCCCTGAGAGGAGACACATATCTGTTTTATTTGTCAACACATTCCTGTGCCTTGCACATTCCTGTGCCTTGCATAGTAGAGGTCAATAAATATTAGTTGAATGAATACATGAATGAATGATGAGCTGTCAGGTATACATTTGGCAGAGAGAGGGGAAGGAAGGAGTGACTAACACTCACCTGCCATTATTACTATTCTCAGAAGGTGTGAAGACTTTGGTATGGATGGGACAATAGCTCGAATGTGTTTTCTACCTCTTGTGTGGTAGAAAATGTTCCTTAGCAGACTACAGGCAAGTTGCTCGAGTTCTCTGGTCCTATCTCCTCATCTGTTATGTGGCGATGATAAGGAGCAGCGCTTGCAGAGTTATGAAGGGTGAATGTACCCAGAAGTGCTCCCTGAATGCAGTGCTCCATCCCTGCCCGGCTGGTAGCTGTGTGTGGTACAGTCACGGGGGAAGCAGGTGGCTCCTGGACAGACTCTGACAAGTTTGCTCTTCTCTGTGGGTGGATTGAAAGCGACACAGTGAGGCTCCCAGCTGCAGCTCCAGGTAGGGGGAGCACAAGCTATGTGACCAGGTAGGAACTGGGTGGGCACTCTTAGGCAGAGTGCTCTGCAGGGAGATGGCCAGAGCTGAGATTTGACCTCGGAGCCGCCTGACGACGGAGCCCCTCCTTTTCTGCCTGTCCCACCTCTGCCAGGCTTGGGACCCTCTCCCAGGAAGGCGCCACCGCTCCCGAAGTTGTGGCCGGCTCTTGCTTTGGGACTTGGAGAACCCTTGTCCCAGCGTTCCCAAT